>NC_068377.1:27641044-27721044 GCF_023724105.1 Carassius gibelio
CAGTCCTCATTGGATCCTGAGGTAAAGCACGCACACTTTATCCCTGCATGGGTTCATTATATTAATGTCTAAAACATTGCCTCAGAAACTGAAATTGATATCCAGTGTTTCTTGTGGACTTTTTTTTAAATTATGAAGTGCTGTTTCGCCTTAGAAAGCCCCGCAAAAAAAGAGCTTTTCTTTCATGTAACCTGAAATACCCTCGCCTTGATTCCACTGCTCTCCTACTCCTTTTATTGGCCAGTGTGGCAGTTGTTAAAGTGGCCAGCTGTTGAACAAGCCGAGTGGAGTTTAGATGCAGAGTGCTTATTTGCATTCCCATGCTTTTGCATTATTATGTGGTTGCTGGATTTATAGCTGTGGCTCTTGAGTGGATCTCTCTGCAAACCCTCAGTTTATTGTTCAGTCCAAAGGGGTCCACAGTAAGAGCATGTGTGGACAGCATAAATTTAGCTGACTTCATAAAATGCTTTCGTTGTTATCTCTGGAAAAGATGCCAAGCATGACTTTTTATGTAAACTAAGCTGTGATTACTGCAAAACCTTCTACCTTCTGTCTGCTGACTGTGATTGACCACTGACAGGGAGACGAGGAGTTCAGGTTGGACTCTATGCTGGCGGACCATGAAGCACTCATGGAAAGGATCAACACCTGGAACTTCCAGATCTTTGAGCTGGTGGAGATGACAGGAGGAAAGACTGGCAGGATTCTCAGCTATGTTAGTACTTCGTAGTATTAAAATGGAAACTCCACCCAAAAATGAAAATGTTGTCATTAATCACTTGCCCCCATGTCGTTCCAAACCTGTAGAAGCTTTGTTTTTCTTAGGAACACAATTTAAGATATTTTGGCTGACACAGTACAGCGTATGCTGCTTGCGTTCAGCAGATATTCTCCAAAATGGTGCTACGGTGATGCGGAGAAGAATTGTTGAATAAAATCCTTATTTTAATTTTTTTTCATGGACAAAAAGTATGCTAGTCACTTCACAACGTTACGGCTGAACCACTGATGGCAGATGGACTATTCTGAAGATGTATTTTAAACTTTTCTGAACCTTGACAGTGTAATTTACTTGCCAGTCAATGGGACAGGCCTCACAAGCCTCCCGGATCTCATCCAGAATATCTTAAATGTGTTCCAAAGACAATCAAAGCTTTTACATGTTCGGAACGACATGGGGGTAATTGATTGATTAATGGCTAAATTTTTATTTTCAATTTTCAGTTCTGAGGTTAAAGACACTATGCATCTCGGCGAATCTGTGGAGTATGCATCATTGGAAACAATGTGCTTAGTAATTAAAGAGGCAGGATGGTGTTTCTGTTATTCGGTTTGTGACACACAAGATCGTGACCAACGGTCCCGTTTCACACAAGAATCGTTTTCAGAGCTGAAACTTATGCCTTGTCCAAATTCCCACTTTTGCGGCCTTGGCCACTTGAGAGCGCGTGCGCGTGACAGGAAGTGACTGTGCATGATTGTACAGATCTTAAAAATTCCAAACCACAGTGCCCTTAACGCACACTAAATCCACACTATCTAGAATACCGCTCCGGAGCAGTATTCAAGGCTTAGTGTATCCCATCATGCATCATATTTATTTTGTACAACATTTGGAACTGTTTTCAATCACTTAATTAGAAGCATCACAATTTAACTTTATCATGTTATAGGGACTACTGAACAGACATTTAGAAGTTAATTTTAAAATGCAAAGTATTTAAAATTTAAATTAAAATAAAGCTATGTAAACACTTGCATTTTTACAATACTATAAAGCCCAATTTATACTTATGCGTTGAACCTATGCCATAGCTATGCCATAGGCTATGTGTAATATGGCGTAGCCTGGCGTGCATCTCTCCAAAAATCTAACAGCGTTTCAATTCTACACAGACCGCAAGCGCTGTGATTGGTCTGCTATAACCTCTCCCTCTGTATGTACGTATGTATGAGTTTTGTGTGTGTTTATATGCACTTCAATATATTTTAATGTTACACCTTCTTATATAAAATAAAACAAAGCAAAGAACAAATGTCTTATTTATTATACTATTTAGCATTATACATCATTAGTTGTCCAGGACCAAGTATGTTGATCGGCCGTGGTACAAGTCCTTGTGGCGATTGAAAGAATGCCATCTTCTCTTGTTCCGTTGTTTGGCTTTTATCGTGGTACTGCAGGTTACATCAGCAAGCACGTGGAACTACTGCCTTGCGCTTTGCATGTGTACTGAACTTCGAAGCAGAGAACAACGCAGAAGTATAAATGAAAACTGACACATAGCCTACGGTGTCAAGGCTACGGTGTAGGTCTGACGCAGAAGTATAAATCAGCCTTAAGTATGTCCCATCAGTTAATGAAAAGTTTGACATACAGGAAATATGTCATAAAAGTAGTCAAGTGCAAAGACCGCAACTGTGGGTATTTGGACAAGGCTTTAGAAATTGCTTACAGTTCCGGTTCTTTTAATAAAAAAAGAACAGTTCTCTGTTCCCAACCCTAGTATAAGGTGCATAAAGTCCCCCTGTAGAGACTCCATGCATTTTTGTAAGATAAATATCCAGATCTCAAACGTAATAAGCACTTTTTTTCTCACTTCTGCTGACTGTGGGGAACCGGAAGACGTATGTGTCGCGTGTGCCTCTGGGAAATGTAGGAGCGAAGGAAACATAGTTTCCTTACTTTACCAAAGGAAAACCAGTCTAATCTTGGCTTATTTCGAAATCCGCCGATGTTTTTCTTTACAAATTCTCGTTTTTGCTTCTAATTTGTGACCAGCATTTTGTTTTGTTCTATCTCTGAGCTTGTCACTAACCACGCAGCGCTGACTGACTGCATGTCTTCCAGTTATATATTTATCTTACAAAAACACATGGATTCACTACAGGGGACTTTATTCACCCCTAGGAGCCATTTTAGGGACGTTTTATTACAGATGCACACACTTTATTTCACGTATTCTGAACAGTTGACAACAAAACACCCGCTCAACCCCACTGAAAGGCTTGGAAGAGCAAGGACAGTTTTTAATATAACTTCGATTCGATTATTCTGAAAGAGGAAAGTCACATACGCATAGGATGCTTGAGGTTGAGTTGAAGATGGACGAATTTTCATTCTCGGGTGAATTAACCCTTTTAAATCCAAGTAATTGCACACTTTTATTGTCTGATCTGATGTGACTTGCATTTCATAGATTTAGCTCAATGTAATTCTAGTGGTCCTTCTCAATACTCTGTGCCAGTAAACTTTTATCTGCAGGGACTTAATGGCTCACTGCTTGTCTTGTCTTAATGAAGTTCTGTTTGTTACATTCTCTCAGGTGGCGTACACTTTGTTCCAGGACACGGGTCTGTTAGAAATCTTCAAAATCCCTGTGCGGGAATTCATGACGTACTTTTGCGCTCTGGAGAACGGCTATCGTGATATCCCCTGTGAGAATAAAAAGAAATATATTGTTGAAGTTAAACTTGAAAACTGGGTTAGAATTGTCCCAGTATTTCTCAAATTGGACCACAGTGAAGATTTGTGTCTTGTAAGCTGAGAATGGTTAGAAAGAATTCCAGTGAAGCATTAACTCTGTATTTTGTCTGTTCTCCCCTCAGATCACAACCGTGTCCATGCCACTGACGTCCTTCATGCAGTGTGGTATCTTACCACCCGGCCAATCCCAGGCTTTCAGCAAATTCACAATGAGCATGTCACAGGAAGTGATACAGGTACATCTGTGCTCTCACGCTCCCTTATTGTTTTGGCATCAAGAAACTTTGAGATCTGCAGGTGTTACTGGGGTGGGGTTGTGTTGTGGATGGTAACTGAAGGTTGTAGGTTCAAATCCCACAATGGTCGATTCATTGCCTACCATCATTGTGCACTTGGATAAGGCACTGGATAAAACGGTAATATGAAGTACATGATGGAGAGATTCAGGTTAGAGCATCAATTCTCAGTCATGTCTATATCTTGCATACCTCCCGATCCATTCTGGATGCAAATGCAAATGCTGTCGGATAAGAGATACTCTTTTGCTAGTGAGATCTGAGATGGATGAGATCTGAGTCACTCTGCTGCTGTTCCACGCAGCAGCCTCTGGCTTGCAGAGGTGTTGAATCACACTGAGACCAGTGACTTCACTAGCTGGCTCAAGTACAGAGTTGCAAAATATAAAAAAATCTTGGGGAAAGAGATGGAGTATGATTTTAGAATATTTGGTTTGCTGTAAAAACAGCTTAATTGCAATTGAGATGTTTGATTCTCTTATTTTATTAGTGACTTATTAAGGCCTATGTCTGAATTGACAGCGAAGAAAATGTACAACAACAAAAAAAAGCAACACAGATCTTCACATGAATATATATATGTATATTATAATGTTGTGATGTCTAAATTTACTTATAGCATTTAAAGACATTGCTTTACAAAATAGAATTTTGAAATGTGCCATTTATCTGTTATTAGCCATAAAATGAAAATTTTTACCTCCTAATCTCTGTCACATGTAATTAGCCATTTAAATTGTGAAGTCACATTTTTTAAATCAAGCAAGCTCAGAAATTTAGATTGCATGTCACCTAGGTGGACATGTAAGACACTTTATTGCATTTAGAATTGGACTGTCACCTGGAAAGGATGTGTAATAGTGTTTCACCACTATTCATACATGGTCACTCTTTGTATTCATTAGATTCGGACAGTGGGATGTCCCCAGGCAGGGTGTCATATGCCACCTCCAAAAGTTCATCGTTCTCAGATGACAGTTACGGCTGTCTGGCCTGGAATATCCCTGCGCTGGAACTCATGGCACTATATGTAGCAGCTGCTATGCATGACTATGATCACCCTGGTCGCACAAATGCCTTTCTCGTAGCCACTAACGCTCCTCAGGTAAGTGATGAACAATGCCTAACATTTGTACGGTTTATTTGTTTCTGGGCACAGAGAGCTGTGTCAGTTTGTCTGAGAGAAGGTCAGGCATGATGGTATTGAAGGCCAAACTGAAGTCCACGAATAAGATCTTTGCATAATTCACAGGTCTGTCGAGGTGTTGCAGGATGTAATGCAGTCCTAAGTAGGGCTGTGAAGGTCGCGGAGGCAATCTATAACAAGCATAATACATCACGCACTCTATAACAAGCATAATACAAAGTTTTGTATAATCCTTGTTTGTGCGGCTGAGGAAAGTAGTTCATCCGTTTTGTTAGGAAGGGACCGGAGATTCGCTAGATTGGTACTAGGAAGCGCTGTTCGGAAGCCGCATTTGAGGAGTTTAACCAATGCACCGGTGTGCTTCCCTCGTTGTAGACTAGAACATCCAACAACGTGTCTGAATAATCAAAAACCAGAAAAAAATTCTCTGGTGTTTGTTGCCTTATTTCCAGTAGTTCTAGTAAAACTGGTGGTAAAATAATGACTAAACATAGAACAAACATACAAAAACAGCAAAAGAGTGGGAGAGCGCCAACACCGTGGCAGCCATCTTGAATAACAGTTTTGGCTTTTGATCTAGTTTTCACACTGAAGTAAAACCAGTCCATATTTTATCAGATGCACATGCTTTTGTAATCAAGCATGGAACCTCTTGAGTCATGCACAACATGTTTTTCCTCTTCTTTTCTTCATCCTTCTTCCCATCACACAGGCGGTGCTGTATAATGACCGTTCAGTTTTGGAGAACCACCATGCAGCCTCTGCCTGGAGCCTGTTTCTTTCCCAGCCGGAGTTCAACTTCCTGTGCAGTTTGGACCATGTTGAGTTTAAGCGCTTTCGGTTCCTAGTTATCGAGGCCATTCTCGCAACAGACCTGAAGAAGCACTTTGACTTTCTGGCAGAGTTTAATTCCAAGGTCAGTAGTAGGGGTGCAGTGATATGGTATCAATAACCTATATATATAATCAGTAAAAAAAAAAAGAAGCTTGTTGTGGCTGATTCAATCGGACCAACTCTTTACTGCTGATTTGTAATTTGCTGATCAGTTTAAGTTTAACTGCCGGTGTTCTTTAGAAAAATCCGTCAGGTCTCACAAATTCTTTGGTTTTCCATCATCTTTTGCATATTTTGCAAATTACTGTATGATTTGGAGATCCATCTTCTTCCATTGAGGACAATTGAGGGACTCAAACACAAGTATTACAAAAAGTTCAAACAGTCACCGATGCTCCAGAAGGAAACACGATGCATTAAGAGCCTGGAGGTGAAAACGTTTTGAATTTGAAGATCAGGGTAGATTTTACTTTAGTCTTCTAGGAAACATGTACGTATCTTGTAGCCTCTGAAGGACAGTACTAAATAAAAAAAATCTTAAGATTTAGGTCAAATAAGAAAAATGTACACATCATCATTCTGTTCAAAAGTTTACACCCCCGGCTCTTAATGCATCGTTTTTTCTTCAGGAGCAGCAGTGACTGTTTGAACCTTTTGTAATTTTGTGATTTTGAGTCTTCAGATGTCCTTAGTGTAAAAAGATGGATCTCAAAATCATACAGTCATTGTTGGAAAGTGTTCAAATACACAAAAGATGATGGAGAACCAAATAATTTGTCAGACCTGAAGAATTCTTTTGATGAACAGCGGGCAGCTATCACAAAAAAAAAAAAAAAAAAAAAACTGCTGTGGATGATCTAAGTAACAAAACCAAATTAAAATCAAGCCTATGTAAACAATTTTATAAATTCAACAATGTTTTTCTCTGCCTACTGCAGATTTTTTTTTCTTGGTTAACCTGATTGATCTTTTTCTTTTTGACAGGTTAATGATGTGAATAGTCCAGGCATTGACTGGACAAATGAAAATGACAGGTTGTTAGTGTGCCAGGTTTGCATTAAGCTGGCAGATATCAATGGGCCAGCCAAAGACCGCAGCCTTCACCTCCAATGGACAGAGGGTATCGTCAATGAGTTTTATGAGCAGGTATCTCCTATTCTCTGCACAATATGTACCCAACATAAACGTCCACAAATTAGATCAACATTTGTGCATTTTTGCCTTCATAGGGTGATGAAGAAGCCACTCTAGGATTACCCATCAGCCCTTTCATGGATCGCTCTGCACCACAGTTAGCAAAGCTGCAGGAATCATTTATCACACACATCGTCGGGCCTCTTTGTAACTCCTATGATGCTGCCGGCCTGCTGCCGGGATACTGGATTGATGAGGAGCGATCAGACGATGAAGAAGAGACGGAAGACATTGAAACGGAAGATGAGGAGCTGGATGAGGATCTTGAACCAAGTATGAATATACAGTTGTGCTCATAAGTTTCACAATCCATAAAAAGGGAGACCGTTTGTGTTTAGTTTTTTATTTAGTACTTACCATACGTGAGGTGTGGCAAGCACTAATCGATGAGTTTTCCTTACAGAGAGGAGGAAGGGTCAACGTCGGTTATTCTGCAGCATCATGCAGCACTTAACAGAGAACCACAAGGTGTGGAAGAAGACCATCGAAGAAGAGGAAAAGGCCAAAGAGCTGGAGACTCAGCAGCAGCAATCCGAGAGCCCCAGCCTTCCTCCCTCCACCTCCTCCTCCGATGACATCCAGGTCATTCAAGAGGAGGCAGAGGAGGAGGAAAGGCAGTAGGAAGAGGAAAATATTGAGAAATGAAGCTCACTGAAGGGCTTAAACAGAGGTGAACGACCCCTCTCTCTCCTTCACCAACACAAACACACACATTGACACCCAGTGGAAGATCCTAGCTGATCTCCCCGTGCTGAAATTTGTCACTGTGCCGACACTCTGAAGCTAATGCACTTCACATTGTGTTGAAAAAGGCCTTACTACTGTGAGAGGACCCTTTGGTGGGAACCCCACTGCTATGCACTTTCACCCCATGGAGAGTCAGCGGAGAACGAACAGAGCTTTGAAGACAAAGAACTGTGATATGAGATTAAAACAAGACAGACAAGAACACCGGCAGGGGAGAACCGTGCCATCCATGGTTACCTGGCTGTGATGCTGCCTTGAACGTAGAGCTCTTAACTCTCCCTTAGGTACTTAAGTTCAAAAGGACTAGAAAAAGACAATGACGTAATTGACCCGTTACCAAAGCGAACAGTTCAAAAACATAGAAAGACTGCGACTGAAGCCGTTTCAGGCTCAGTGTTAGGATACTCAAAATGTGCCTGTCTGAACTAAAAAGAAAAAAAAAACTATATTACTAAATAACTATAGTTTGTTTTTATTTTCTTGTGGTCCAGAAAATGGGCTATGTATGCTGCACTGTATGTGCAGTCCCCAATTCATGCTGGTGACATAAAACACTGTATTACTGAACAGAGTCATTTAGGACAAGTGGAAATGCTGACATTTTGATTGAAAAATGACCTGACTTCTGCATCGTTTTGGATGCTTTTTATTCATGTTGATCACCGTCTTGCAGTTTTTTTTGTTTGCCTTTGTTGTTTGTGAGATTGTTTTTTTTGTTTTTTTCATTTGTGGTGTCCCCCGCCCCTCCCTCTTCAGGAACGCCGAGTTGGCAATCATTGAATCTTCTCTGTAAAGTCTTGTCTATGTTGAAGAGCATAGCAAATGGGACAGCAATGCTGTTCAGATGAAGGGACATTTCTCCTTTTTTACGTTTAAATAGATCTAGTTTTTCACGGTTACTCAGGATTCATGTGAAGGATCGATCCTTGTTTTTTGCGAAAATTTAAGTCTGCAGTTTCAACTTGCACGTCGAACGTTCTTTTCAGAGGCGGGACAAAAAAAAAAAGTTTCTATTTTTTTGTATGAAAAACTTGAAAGTCGCTGACAAAAAGAGATGCTCCCCCAAAGTGCAGTGTCCTAGATATTAACCCCAGTTCTTATCAGCTGCTCCAGACCGGTATATCCATGTTTATTTTTTTCAAAGACCCCCTGATAAGAATTGGGACCCAGGAATGTTACTGAAAACTAAATGTTTGAGTTAGTATGCATGTCATAGACAAACCATTGCTTTGGGGCAACTTCACGTTTGGCATTATTTAAACATGCTTAAGTGATTGCCAAGTGCAAAATCTGGCCAGTTAATTTTCAAATAACCCAGGGTTTCACCTTGAAAGCTGAACTTTTTTTTCCCTTTTGTATTTTCTTGTTCTTCACCATAAGACTAATAGGTAATTTTTTTATTTTTTTTTTTCTGAAGCAAGAACTCTAGGCATTCCACTAGAATAATGAGGGGAGGACGAACCCGGGTCTCTTTCTCTCTCGTTCTGCTTCACCTCATTTTGTCTCAGTAGAGGAAAGTTCTCAAGTAGGCAATGTAAATAAAACTAGTATATTTAAGATTAAAAATAAATGATGTAAATGTGCACATTTTACTACCAAACAAGTGTTTAACCTCTGCACAGAAAGAATACTTGCATATATAAATATATATATAATATTATATATTTTTTAATTAATCAACAATGCGTCTGTTTTCTACATACAGCTGACATATATTGTACATTGAGACCATGTAATTATCATCTTGTTTCGGGAGGGTTTTTTTTTTTTTTTTTTAATTCAGTGCTATTTACAGATTTGGATGTTTGGGTGTTGTGTTTTTCAGCTTGTTAAAAAAAAATTCTTAGGGTACACTGTCTTTTGTTCCTGTTCATAACCACTCTTTGCTGAGAGCCCCTTATTTCTGAAAGCCTCCCTGTCTCTGTCTGTCTTTGTGAGTTTGTTCATTAGTCACTTTTTTGGCCTGTGCTCAGGGTGTGTTCTGTGTTGGGGGCTTATGCTTACCCAAAGCAGCTTGTGGTGCTTCTCTCTCTCTCTCTCTCTCTCTCTCTCTCTTCTGTCTAGAATGTGTGTTCATCATTTTTTGGATCCGGGCCCCAGTGTGGCTCCCTCCCCTCCACTTCACTGAGCTCATCCTGGATGGGCTCAAACCCACACACTCTGAACATCATTCAGGATGCCAAGCAGGCAGGGTGACTGCGGATCAGAGCGTCACAGCACCCCCATCCCCTCGTGTTGACCACTTGCTTGACTGTGGTATCTCACTTTTGGGGGTTGGTGGCACCACAGTAACCACCGACGTTCCTGTCATCAGTACCTTTATGATGGCATTCACTTTTTATGTAGCATTTAGATTGTCTGATGTAACCATTCAGCCTTTTCAGGGTTGTGGGGGAAAATCAACGTTTGTGTTATTATTTATAACTGTCATAAAAGCACCATCCCTGAACAAAAGCTTCAATCTCTCTCAAATGATTAGTCTGTCTGGGTAATTTTTTTTTGTGTGTTCTGTGTTTTGCATGGGAGTGGATGTGTACTTGCCTGTTCTTATATGCTGATATGGCACTCAAGACATTTTTACCACAGTGCAGAACAGTTGTCCAGCTTTTTTTTTTTTTTTCGGGATCGTATGATGAATAGGGTGTTTAATAGAAAAGCATTTATTTATGAACATTATTTGAATATCTTTACTGTCATATTTGATTGATTTAATCCTTGCTGAATAAGTATTAATTTCTTTCAAAATGTACTGACCCCAAACTTTTGAATTTGACTATATATAATTTATATTTGCTTCCCCCACAAAACTACACTGAAAAAAAAGTAAAAACATTTTTTTCTATTGAAAAGTTTTTGCGCACATTTTTACAGTAAGATTTGGAATTAAGAAAAATCTGTTAAAATTGTTAAATAAGCAAAGGAAATAAGTACATTTAATGTGCCCCGTTAGAGTTTGATAAGTAATTTCTAATTCATTATTTTAAGTTTTCTCTGCAGTATCTCCATGAAACAACATTGTTGACATCATCTGAGTTTGCTACTGAGCATTAGCGAGTTGCATGTTGCAGCTTATTTTTCTTCATGCTCAGATGAAAGCCAAAGTGTTCTCCTGGGAAGAACTGCCTGTAAGATGACAGTGAGCAGATGATGAGTCCCCAAGTGTAGGTCGTATGAAAGGCCAGCATTCTCTCTTCAGATGACAGCATCTTTGTGACAGCTTACCCAAAGCAACAATGCCCCTACCTGTCACTCCATTTTTAATTGAGTTTTGTTTTTTACGATGACAACAGAAGGAAAATAAGATCTAGGTACTAAAAATAAGAAATCAACATATTACATATGTTCACAATTAACAAACATTTTAACATTGAAATCCATTCATTTCTGATATGTGCCAGACCAAATCATAGAACTACACGAGTTAGTGAGTCACAGGAAATATTAAAGTTTCTATCTCTATCCTCCTTTTCCAGCTTGGTTTATATGGTGTGTAATTAGTTTCAGAAGTTTCCAGCACAGTTGAAAGCGTGGTCAGAATTAAAACAACTTGCATTAAAAAAGGCTTATTTTGTCTTTATTCATACAATTCTTGTCAGGTCATATTTTGTTATAAAATCCCCAAAAAAATAAAAAAGTAAAAATAATATTGTGCTATAAAATGTATATTGGAATCCAGCTTTTCACAAAATATTGCAGCTTAAGTTTCTTGATAATGTCTTTCCACTGAGATAAAGTAGGCACAGGCCATTATTACTGCAGAACTGATACATGGCATTAAACCAACGAGAATCATGAAGCATTTCCAAAGCTTTCTAGGAAAGGCAGCTTTTTGCCTCTCACTTGCCCAACTTCAGATATGGGGGAATACAAGGAATGCTGGAAAAGACAGACCTCCAAACCGTTATAGAGGTAAACCCTGTCAATCATTGACATAATAGCTCTTCTCATATTGACGAGCACAATGTTCAGGTTTGCTACACAGTACACTTTTTTGTTCAAGTTATGAAAGATACTTGCTACAGTGCATTTATCTTGATACTCTCATGTCCGTTCGGTAACGCATGCTCATTGCTCTCCAGAACATGTGTTCTGTAACAGTACTCTTATCACTCTCAGGCTGGTTTCTGTGAAACTATGGAGGACACGTTCTGAGAATTGAACAAGTCAATATCAGAGGTCAGTAATCTCCGCTGAAAACCTGATGGAATTTAAGAGTGGGAACTGCTCTGCTTTGCGTTTCTTAGCAGGATCCCCTGAGGTGAGTGCACGTGATCCAGAGCTCAAGGGGCAATTTTCACTGCTGTCTCCTGATTGCGCATATGGAGTATGGCTGAGGCTGAAGGGTCATGCCTAGTTTCGGAGAAAGACTTGGAATCAAGCCTTCGGGGAACTGAAGATGGAACCTCTGGAGCAATGTGGTGAAGAACAAGAACATCTCCAGCCTTGCCAACTGCTCTCCCAGACAGTGGCGCTTACCTAAAGACAAACACAAACAAGTCACATACATCTGAACAATGAAAAGCTTTTAGTACTGAGTTCCTAAATATTTGCTGTTTACCTATTGAGAAAGGAAGAAACGCTTTGTGCCGGACAAATTTGCCATTACGGCCAAGGAACCGCTCTGGGCAGAAGATGGATGGGTTGCTCCAGTACTTCTCATCAAAGTGCACTGAGTACAAATTAGTGATGACCATGGTGCCCTTGGGGATAGTGTAGCCACGCACCATTGCATCTTGAGACGTAGCGCGGAAGATGCCCAGTGGGACGACATTGCAAAGGCGCAGCACTTCATGCAGCACTGCCTCCACATACGGCATCCTCTGCTTGTCTTCAAGAGCAGGCGGTCTGCCATTCAGGATGCAATCGATCTCCATTTGGACCTTTTCTGTATGGAAAAAACATAACGTGATTAGTGCAACGACATTAAAAATCTTGTGAGAAAAAACGATCCATTGATCTGTGGGCACCAACCTTGTATCCTGGGATACAGAGCCATGTAGAGCATAGCCCAGCGCAGACAATTTGTGGTAGTCTCTGTGCCCGCAATGATGAGTTCTCCAACTGAGAAAATGAGATTATCTTGAGAGAAAGATGTAGGTTTATCAGTGGCGCTCTGCTCGATTTCGTCCAAGTAGGCATCAATGTAATTTTGAGGCGACTGGGGTACCCTATCCTGTGAGAAGCGCTTGATGATTTGCAGAAGTAAGTCATAGACCTCGGTGGCATTGCGGAAGAGCTTTTGGTGCTTCCCAAAGGGTACGTGCTCCATCCAGGGGAAGGCATTGTATAGGAAAGCCCAGCCGCTGGCTGCCAGCTCCACATTCTCACTGAAGAGCTCAATCATGTGCTGAAAATCGCTGTCATCGTAGGTGAAACGTTGTCCGAAGATAATGAGGTTGGTGATGTTGGAGACAGCATTGGTCACAAGATGTTTAGGGTTAAAGGGCTTCCCCTGATGCTGGTCAATAGCATCAAGGAAAAACAGGCACTCCTCAGAAATCTTCTCAAACATCTGCTGACCACTGCCAAAGTAGCGGAAGCAGTTCACAGCCAGTTTGTGGTGTTCAATCCAGCTTTGACCGTATTTGCAGTTCAGAAGGCCTAGACAGAGGATAAACAATGCTGAGAGAGGTCGGTTTAAATATGGAAACTAAGAAAGTTTATCTAATGATAAGCTTTTTTTGTATGTTTAACCACAGATTATTAGTCAAACAGAACTAGTCTCATGGGTTAAACACAGATTACAAGAATTGCGATACTGATAATGTGATAACCTCATGTGTGACTGTCTGCTCTCCTCTAGTTATTTCCCCAACTCTGACATACATTACCACCGGAGCCTTTTCTCTGAATCACTCCGATGGTTAAAGGCATAGTTCACCAAAATGAAAAATCACTTCATTCACTTACCCTCTTGTTGTTCTAAACTTGTATGTGGTTATAATTCCTGTATAAAACTAAATGAGATCTTTATCCCAGACAAAATTTCATAGTAGCCATGACTGTTATAAGTCTCAGTTATAAACTCATAATACATATACTATCCATATACAATGGTTTGTGCTGCAAAGATCCAAATTTAAGTTATTCACTGCATATCTTCAACTCTGCTGCCTTTTGTTATCATTATCAGTGAATAATGAGTTATTTCTTTCTGTTTCTCACACAAACCTCACCTGTCCTGTGGCTCCGGAAGACTTGGAATACAGTACATTAGACAAATGGACTATAAAACAATTTTTTTTGCTTTTTGTTTATTATTGTTCCATTGAAACAATAACAGCATACAGGTTTAGAAGGATATGAGGGGGGAATAAATAATGTCAGAACTTTCACATTTGGGTGAACTATTCCTTAACTCTAGTTCATTCTGCAGTGATCTATTCTGGGAAATCATTTTTAAATCAAGTATTCTATAAGGAACCACTTACCTCCCATTTTTGTCATCTTCTGAAATAAAGGGAGGGATGGACGGTCTGCGAAAACCTCACTTTGGTGATACAGGCACTCTTTAATGGCATCATAACCATTTAGTATAACAGTTGAGATTCCTCCCAAGTCTAGACTGAAAATCTGGATAATAAAATGACAGTATTCATTAATCCACTCCCCTGCCAAACATATTTCTTGTAATGAAGGGTGTATAATTAGAAGACTACTTCCACCCTCATGGATACAGTGAGGAAATGAACTGGACATGCTGACTCAGCATGTCTCTGGCATTCTGCAAAAATGAGTGCAGCGGCGCTCTGCCAGAAATTCAACTGCAAACGCAACTCCTTTGTACTTTTCAAACACCACTTTTCACGAAGAGAAGTGCGATTCACTATCACGGACCAATCAGCTGTGAGCTCGATTTTACCTCAGCATGAAAATGAGTAAATACTGTCGACTGTTTATTATTAATAATTTATTTTATATTAAGGCACTTTAACTACTATATACTAACATTTAAATTATGCATTTAATAGTGCTCGCTTGTATCGCATATTTACCTACGTTGAAAATACGAGAACACGATAGAACTAGCCTACTTATCTTTATTATTATTCAGTGTTCATATTGCTAATACAACTACATATGAAACAAAGTAGTATTTCGGTATAAATGAAGAGTTCAGATGCAAAAGCCTCCAAATGCCATCTGAAATTTGCATCTAAAATTAGGATTTTTATCAAGCTCCTATGCTTAGGTTGAGTCATTTTACTTTAATGGCAATGTGCAGGTCCTTTGCCAGACTATTTAAGTGAAATAACTGAAAATAAATATAGGAGCCTGATAAAAATCCTAATTTAAGATGAAAATTTCAGAAGGCATTTAGAGGCTTTTGCATCTGAACTCTTCAAATATAACGGTAATAAGTTATTTAAACAATAACGAATACAATTGATATAGTAGCAATAAAGGGTTGGACTCGGTTCAAGGCGCAACAAGAGACGATTCCATTGAGGGAGGACAGCTTCATTCATTACAAGACAGGATGTGAGATGCGATATAAGCTATTATAGTATTATCATGCAGTGGCTTAAATTAACTTTTTAAACGGCAAAAGCAAAAACAAGTGACACACACACAAAAAAGGTGAAGTTAAATGCAGAAAACTTGACAAAGTCTACTAGTATATTATGTGATTATGTGCAAGTAAATAAGAGAAAGTGAAGACTGAGAGTGAAGTGTCGTGCGTACCTGTCCGTGGATTTCACTCTGCCTCTTCATGTAGACGTGAGGCTCTGTGGCCAGGGACAGAATATTCCCTAGCATGGGTAAAGGTGTCGGTCCTGGGGGAAACCCTCGGGGTCTCCGCTGTTTTACGAGCTGGCGAATTACCAGCAAAGTGAAGAGTGTAATGACCAGACTGCCCAAACATATGAGCGTTTGCTCCCAAGACATAGAGATCAGAGACATCAACCGTTTAATCGATACCATTTTAGATGCAACACTGGGATAAGCAGTGCTTTCTGAAAAGTTTTTTAGCGCCCCGTTCTCTGTCAGAGAGTGAAGATAATGTTGCATGTTGCTATTTAAACCCCCGCCTCTCAAAGGATAAGATGGGCTGGCGGAAAGAGCGCTTTAGATTAGCTTGCATAGTGTTTGATTAAACGGTAGTCAGAACTATTGATCGCGAGAATTCAGACCTATTTCTTTTCATTAGGGCAGGCGGCCACAGCTAGGTTTCCAAGCGGACTGTTCTTTGTAAGTTGCAACATATGGCCACGCCCACCCATACAAATCAAAAAAGGACTTTGCAGTGGAACTTGTTCACAAAAAAGACTCATTCGTTCACTGACTCACAGTGATCTCTACACTGGGTGGCAGGACCGTTTCTAGCCTTTTTGGCACCCTGGGCGAGATTTCTATCAACACCCCACCCCCCCCCCCCCCGCGCTTTCTATGAAACTTGTTTCTGTTATAAATAAATTCGGATCCGGTTTGATTTTCTGCGTTTTCGCATCAACAAGAATAGCTACAGCAAGAATTTTGTTATCAAAAGTTGACGAATACGAAAACGCAAATGAAAATGTCAGACTCTGTGTGCAAGGACCTTAAGTCTGTATTAAACTTAGTATGGTTACAGATTTAGATAAAAAAAAAAAAATCGTGGTTTCCCCACGATTTGCAACACATTAGCCTAGAACTTACTTTTCTTATATTTTGTCAAATGGCCTGGCATGAGCTGTAGCAATAAACACAACGCCCAATGTACACAATGTCCTTTAGTTAAGTATGTTATTTTTACGAATTCATAATTCTGCCGAAACGTTTCTTGATGAACGGAACAAAAGACATGCCACTATCGTTTAGTCGGTTAACAGATCTTCGTTCCCGAAAAAAAAAATGTCCCAGCATTCATGAACATCTCCAGTTCAGTGCCGCTCCAAGTCCATTTCATTTTCATTAAAAGTGAGAGAAACAGGCTGATTAAACGGACTAAAACCAGTTTTGTGGTCTGACAAGTTTGCACAGTAAGATTTGTGCTACAAACTCTGACCTTAGGTTTGGATCCTCTCTACTATTTTAACTGCAGATTTTCGGCACATTATCAAGTCATCACAATAATCTAAAACAGCACCCAGTTTAATTTAGAAGCACAAATTATATGAACTGTGATTATTTTTATACAGTGATGTGGGTGTATTTATCTAAGTTTACAAAAGCACTATGCTTCTGCACCATGCATAATGTATGTAAGCATTTGTAAGCATATAAAGGGTTTGCTATATTATCAAGTGCTAGGCACTGCAGAATCATTAATATTTTAATTAATTTATATTTAATTAATATCATAAATATTGTACTGTATTGCTCATATTTAATTAGGAAATTGTTTTCATAATAATCCAACCAACAATTCAAAATAATCTTACATGTTATCAATGAACAGCACCTCAGAAAAAAAAGCGAGTAGTGCCTTCAGAGTTGCATAAACCTTTTATCTTAATTGCAGCCTATAAAAATTGCATGAGCTGATATTTATGAACTGTATTGTGGTAAAAGCTGTCTTGAGGACATAATAGAAGAGGAAGACAAATCAAATGTCTTTACATAACAGAAATCAAACCATGCATGTTTTTATAGTTTTAAAGGTATCAGAGTGTTCACTATAATAATCACATATTTATTTGATCAGAAATCATACTGGTTTTCTCTGTAGAAATGTGGGCCTTATTATCTATGAAGTTTTCTACTGAGCCATTCCATCAGTATGGATAGATAAATCCAGCAAGTCTCAGAGGATTCCGTTCAAAGACTGCAATCTGTCCTATATAATGAGGACATCTAGAACATTCAATACATCCTCCCATAAGAAACACATCTTATGATGGATTTGCTATAGCAGAGGGAAAAGTCAGTCAACATAGATTAATCAATAAAGGAAAGTGAGACCTTAGAGGAGCAACGCCACATTATGAAAAGAAATAATTTGCTGTGATTTTAGCAAAAGACGAGGCCATAAAGGTGGAGGACTGCCATGATTCAGAAATAGCTTTTTCCTGTACAGTGCATTTTGCTGTAGTTTTGAGCAGTTTTGAATGGGTCCCGCTCATGCCCATCAGAGGTGTCTCAATCATCCTTGCTGACTTGGATGTCAATCCCAGTCAGATGAAGCCATTGGTTGTTAATGTAGTCTAAATAAAAGGATTGTGTGTGATCAGTAAAGCAAACAGATGATATTATGATGAACCCTAACTCACTAAAGAGGGTTGATTGATGAGCAACACTGATTAAATCTCATTTCCTTAATGTCTAAGGATGAACTTTGCTGGCTCCTCGCTGACCATTTAGTGCTACTCTACGTCTCAGAGAGGGTTATGGATTGTGTTTAGTTTATCTCTTTAAGTCATTACAAATCACACTTAATACCTGTTTGTTTCCCTCTGCAGGTGTTTAAACAGGTGTGCAGTCCAAAAGAGCTTTGTCGGACATCTCCTATAACAGCTGCTGTTAGCGATACCGTTCCTCAAATGAACTCAAGAAGTGTGTCATAGGCGAATGCCGCACATGAATGAATGTAATCCAAAAAGACATCATCTGCCTCGAAACAAAATGATTAACTGTCTTCTGAAATAACTTACACAAGGCCGGGTGGAGTGCGTGATGTCAAAGCATGACCAAATTTGAAAGGTTACAGTATCGACTCGGAAGTTTCACGCAGGAAAGGAAAACTTGCTGGCTTACTTTGTTTGCTTACTCACTGATCTATGGACATGGTGAGTCTCAGCAAAGTGTTCCTCTAGCGGAAATGGCCCTTCATTAGGCAGAAGGAGTTCATCACGTGTGCAAGTGCAGTTTGCGTCTGTAGCAGGGGTCCCTGGTCCTGTCACGTTGCCCAGATTTACTGATTCCGTCACTGGCGAGGCTTTGGGTTCGATATCACTAAAAGGCTCATCCAGACTAATGGGGTTCCTATGTGACGCAAACACTGTCTCTTAGTGGAAATGGTTTATTAGCCCATAGCCAATAAAGAAGAGGAGTTAGATGATGCCTCAAGACAAAGAGTCCTGTAATTGGCAGGCTAAGACAGCAGGCTTGTTATGGTCTTAACCTTTTTGATTCTGACAAAGGGTCACATCATCACGGAAACTCAAATAAGGACAAGAGCAATGTTGCAATTGATCACACACATTATTACAGCACACACAGTGAAAGGGTATTTGAGTTTGTTTTCCGCCATCAGCATTTGTCTTGCACGTAATTTGAAATGGATTTACGGAAATGTCACACATAAGCCTTGTGTCTTTTCCTCTCGGTTCTTTAAGTATGTAACCATAACAGTTTGGTACATATGCTTTACTCGAGGTTTTCTGAACAGTTATCATAATAAAAAAAGAATAAAAAATATGAACAATATGTATTATGCAAAATCTGTTTGTGTAATAGTGCCATATAACATACAGTATGTAAAGATACAATGCTAGACAGACAGAGAGAAATAGATAGATAGATAGATCACAACCAACAGTTTTGCATCAGGTTGGAAAAAAGAATTATCAAAATGGAAAAAAAGGTAATAGACTTTCTCTAAATAGTTTACTTAATTTATTTTTCCAAACGATACTGAATTTTGCTGATCACTGGTGAATTTTTGTGAATGGAGCAGTTTGAGATTGAAAAATGACGTCATTGGTGTGACACACTCTTTGTCATTTTCCAGAAGCCCGAAGACAATCTGATTGGTTGGATGAGGGAGCAGTGAGCTCTGGTTGGCTGTTGGAGAGTCATTAAACACCCACACTGTCAACAGTGAGATCCACATAGTGGGTATATAGGCAGCTGTATTGTAGCTTAATTCAACAGACTCAAAATTTAGTCAAGTTGAAATATCCCCTCTATTTTGGGACCACTCTTTTCTATATCTATTGCACGAAACTGAACATCTCAAGGTAAGTAACAACTATTTATAGTTAGAAACATTATAGATGTGCCATGCTTTTTATAATTCTAAATATACTGTGCTATAGACGTGTGTAAATGAACTAAATAAAATGTTAGGGAGTGCTTAATGGTATATACATTACTCTTGCCTCTGTAGTTGCACAGAAATGCTTGCTCAATGGATTTTTTTCAAGGAGAATTGGATGGCTTCTTAGACCTGGCTGTGGATGCAGAGACAGGAGCTCATTACACTAATGCACAGGGTCCTGCTGGAAGGGAAATCATCAGACTAATATCTTTAATGCTGAAGTTATAGCATAGTGCCTGACAGTAGGAGAGGTCTGCACCATCCACGCAAGCGCTGGCTCTTCTGCAGCAAACAGGACTTTTCAAATATTTTCTTTTTTACTTATCAAGCTTGGTCAGTGACATTGAAAAGAGGGAGAAGTTTGAGGGGAATAAAAAACAGATAGATTAATAGATAGGAAGAAGAGCAAATTTTCAGCTAAAAATACAAAAAACTTATTTTCACCTTACTAGTAAGGGCTTCACCAAAGTTTGTAATTTTTTCAGTCTGTTTTTAAACTATCTAATGATGAAATGTTTCACCACAGGGGACCATGGTTATGTTGAAGATCTCCGCTTTCCTTGTTGCCTACGCTCTGATTATTTGCCAGATGTACAGCTCTAATGCAGCTCCTGCCAGGTGAGGAGGAATTTATAAGAAACATATTACCATGTTGATAAATGCTTAAAGGGCATTGTTTTTCCTTTGATAATTCCTTAAATTAGCTAAAATATTTGTAAGTGAAATTGGTGCTTTGGTAAAGTCTTTCAGACGGTGGCAAGACAGCATATGTTTTCATTAGAGGTTGCGGCATCATAGACTATCCTTCTTCTGATTACATCAGATGAATCCCGGCCAAACCCACTCTGCTTACGACAGTATTGATCGGGTGATAAATCTTAATTTGGCAACTGGACAGCTTTTAAGTGCCGTACTCTTAGCAGATTGTTTTGATTATGTTTAAGATTTGATGTAGCAAGCAAAAAGTGCTTTTATCATACAAAAAAAAACAAAAAAAAAAAAAAAAAACCTCACACAAACCGTTTGCATAGTTCTCTAAGATACGATAATCACAAAGACGTTGCATTGCAGGCCTGAACTGGAATCATCACCAGATCGTACTACACTTACTGACTATGAAGCGAGAAGATTGCTGCACGCAGTCGTCAAAGAATACATGCAGATGACTGCGGAGGACATGGAGCAACAAGCGGCTGAGGAAAACAGGTACCAATCCCATAGTACTTCTCGAATAATTTCAAACACAATCTGTTGAATAATTTAGCGAGTGTGCACTGATTTGTTTCTTTTATTTAAGAAAGTAAGCCCGAAATTTCCTTCAACATGAGAGCAATACCTCCTTAATGTCGAGTGTACTTGTACTTGTTGTATATGGCAGGTATGTGATGAATTTCTGTACAGATAATGGGGATACATATTTTATATGTTCTAAGATGCAGAGTCCTCTGCCAATTTATTCTCTGCATGTAACTTTATTTATCCATCAAATTTATAAGAAGTTGACTGTTTGTAAATGCCTGTTTGCTCTTAATGCATGAAAATAAGTATCTCAAATGGCATGGAAGGAAGCATGATCTGAAAACGTGAGGAAATGCATGCATGATATGCTCAAGTAAAGACAGGAAAAGTGCAGCAGAAATGAATTATTGAAGCATGATTTGTTTTACGAGACAGCCGTGCGAGGAAGCATGTCAACATGCATCCTGTCATCATGTCTATCCCGTATGTGAACAGAATGAATGCTCTTGCATGTCTACGTGTCTATGAGTTTTTCTGCATGTGGTCTGTTTCCTCACAGCTTGGGTAGACCGGTGTCCAAGCGCTGCTCCAGCCTCAGCACTTGCGTGCTGGGGAAACTGTCCCAGGAGCTGCACAAACTGCAGACATATCCACGCACCAATGTAGGAGCGGGTACGCCGGGCAAGAAGCGCAGCCTGGAAGAGAGTGATGTGTTGGCTGGATACGGAGAGGCGCTCAATCCTGTCTAATCGGCAGCGGCTGTAAACCCATGCTAGGCCCTGATATGCGAGTGCATGTGGAAGTTTGCTTGCCTGATTGACTTGAAAGAACATTTTTTTCTACTTTCTTTGGCAGAGTAGCTATTATCAGACAGACTCTGTTCCACTAATTTTATATAGTCACTGGATCTATTTGGGTTATATAACTGATTCATGGATTTGGGGGGCTCTCATTGGTAGATAGGGCATAACCATGAGCTTTTTTTTAACCCACAGCAAAATTCCTGTCGTGTGTGATTTGACTTTGTTCTTGATCTAATAAAGATATTTTTAGAAGGATATCTTTCTTGCTTGTTGTTTAAAGCTCAGAAATTAGCAACCATTTTAGCTTGATAAAAATAACACATAATCAGGCATAAGTACCCGTTTTAGGTAAGATATATTACTGCTTTGTCAAATATATTTAAAACATACATTTTCCACATTTCAAATTCTTAATATGTTGCCTTCATTTCTTCAATGAATATTTCAATTCCCAATATTTTTACCTCTTTAGTGTTACGACACAGAAGAGAGCTTGTAACACGGCCACATGTGTGACCCATCGCCTGGCAGACTTCCTGAGCCGCTCAGGGGGAATTGGAAGCAGCAAATTTGTCCCCACAAACGTGGGCTCCCAGGCGTTTGGCAGACGAAGGAGGCTCAGTCAGGAGTAATCAACAGAAAGGGTCTTACTGGAATGGTATGTGAATAGTTTAGCAAGCTTCTCGTTTCTTTTTAAGAGTCAGATTCATCTCATTCATTTTATGTGAACCGCAACCCAGCTAATCTGGTCATGACAATTGTCAGAATTATTGAGTTTTATGTTAGAATGATGATGTCACAGATAATGATTACATTTATGTTCATGTGACAAAACTGATTATGTGATCATTTTACCGAAGCAGCAGCAACAAGAACAGATACAGTGAGGTTCAAAAAAAAAAAAAAATTAAGATAAAAAATGTAAACCTGTAACTTAAGAGAAGGTTATAGATTTTTGAAAAGTGTAAAACAAACCATTTATGATTTATTACTAAATCTTTATGATTTTGCACTTTGTAATTTTTAACATAATTGATATATAATAAGAGGAAAAAATTTCACTTTTGCATATTTATTGATTTCAACTTTTGCACATTGCACATTAATTCATATCAACTTCCCTCTTATTATTATGTTGATATTATAGTTACAGTATACATTTTAAATGCAAAAAACAAAAGCATTTCCATAACTGGTGTCACATACAATGACGAGAACATCTTAAATAACATATTTCTACAGGTCACCAGTCTACACGTGCACAGTTCTTCTTTGGTTGCTGTCAATAAAAGAGAAAGCATCATGTCCACATTATGACTCCTGGGAATGGAAACTTCTCATTTTCATCTGAATGGACTCCAGTTGATAGCACTGATCGTTTCCATCCAGCCAGACATTATAACTGCTTTTTATTTTTTATTTTTTGGCTCTTCCATGAAGCAACATAAAAAAAAAGAAAAAGAAAAAGAAAAGAGAAAGCGGTGATCAATAACCAACATTTTTCTACTCATTTGGATCCGAGGAAGAGCATTGCTTTATTCTTTCCTCTCAGCAGACAGCACACTCCGTATGTACAGTCTGGTTTGGCCCATGTTCCTTTACTGTGTCTCAGCACATTACAGTATTTTGGGGATCATATTAAAGCAGTGCCTCATAAAAAGGCTTCCCTGAATATGGATGTGTCTTGTGCCTTGATGTAACACACTTTACATGCCGCTGTTGTACAGTATGTTTGAATTAAAGGAAGGAGGTACTACCACTGAATTACAAATTGTAACAATTGTGAATCTGAGCAAGATTAAAATGTATTTTAGATACATAAGGTTTGGGGTACTTGATTTATTGACTGACTGGTTGTTTTAGTAATTGGTCTGCATCTTGCATTTCTGATACAATAATCATGATTAAATGATGATCACAAGGTTCAACATTATTCTCCATCTGTGACTGTCCAGTTGTTCTGTAATGCAGGTCATAATGTCCCATGAAGCACTGAAATAGTGGAAGTGTCAAATTAAGAAGTCCAGCTTTTAAACCAACCCATACTCAATGTATATCCATTCATGAAAACACAATATCCGACAAAACAAACAGAAGAAAACCTTATTAAAAAAATGTATATGTATATATATATATATATATATATATATATATATAAATTGATCTCATTTCTATATCTGAATAGTAGTAGCACTGTTCTAGGAATAATGGAGTCTTCGCATCATTGCATTGTGTTTTGTAGCCCCAAAGACATGCTTTATTTGTTCTTATTTGGTCCTCTGTGCATATTACAGTGACAGCAGTCATTCTGCATAAACCCTTTTGGGAGCCGTTTGTCATGATTGTGTTTTTCAATGGCTAATTGTCCTGCTGGTCTCCCAACAGTGGCTCCCCCATGAAAACTTGTTTACAGGCAAATCAATTTCCCAAAGTGCATATAAAACGGTCTTTTTTTTTTGTGTCACTTAGAGGGAGCAGAGAGACCGGTTATTCCTTATTAAGGTGAACCGGTCTTTATATTCACTGACACAATCGAGGTCTTTTGAAATCTTTCTGATCTCGATGCAGGAGTAACATGTTTAAAGAAGTAATTACATACACCATACAGCATCTCGTTCTGCATCTATTTGAGCAAATTATATTCAATCATTTACCCAATGACATTTTATATGTTCTAAATGAGAATAAAAGACCACAATGCGAATGATTCATTTTCATTCACATAATCTCATTAATGAGCTCGTTCTAATCACTAAAACCACTCATCCGAGTTTCCCATCACAACCTTCTCAACAATCCTGACGGCAAGTGCTTTCTTGTGTCCTTAAACAGTTCAAATGGATCCCATCCAGTTAGATGCTTTGTTAATTAACCTCTTTGCCCTCATAGTAGTAGTGAGTCATTTCATATTGCAGTGGCTCTGCTGCTCGGCCCATTCCTCTCTGCTAATAAGGAGAGATTGTAAGTTCCTGTGCCTCTGAGAGGCAGGGTTTCTCTGAGAGCCAGCCAGTCAATTAATCTTTATCTGCAAACTTTTACATTACATTACTCTTACCACTGCACAAATTTCATTGTCATTACTTATGACATATTTCACAAAGCAAACAAAGAAGGAAATGCAACAATTGCATTAACATAAGAATCAGTAACTAAACACTCCTGGCATTGAATTAGATGTATTACTTTTATTGCTTTAAGTAACAGTCTTTTATCAGCAATGAAAACAGATGGACAGTTATTTTTGATGCTTAAGAACACAATAATAATAAAAAAAAATTATAATAAAAACAGGTATTTGCTAATTGAGTGGCGTAATTGAGTATGGAAGTGTGATGATTTTGCCACAGTAAGATGTCATTAAGTAAATTGATTACAAGCCTCCTGTGCTGTACATCCAACTTAAAAGGAAGGGACTGATCTAAATGAAATACATCAACACATGGAGCTAAATAAAGCATCCTGTGCTTTAGAGTCTGGATTAGTAAGTGTATGGCAGTCAGCCAGTCACTTCACCTATGACAAATACTGTTTAAACATGCTGGCTAAAATGCTAAGCAGTTTACAAGTGAAGAACTAGGTTTCTAGAATGAAGCAAGAAAGTATCCTGCACCTTTAACTAGCCAGTCAATTACTGTTTAACAGTATCTGTCAAAACAATTCAACATATATTATGTGGCCTTTTTAAATAACAGAACAAGCATCAACATATTGTACACTGGAAAAAAAAGAGAAAAAGATATTGAAACAATTTTCCACAAATTTGTATTAAATTTCACAAAAACAAGAAATTGAATTAAATGTCAAATTTTGGAAACAAAAAAACAAGCAAAAACATTTTAAGCGATCGTTCACCCAAAAAGAAAAATTCTGTCATCATTTACATTACATCTTTTAAATAATATAATAAATAAAAAGAAAACCGATATAATAGAAAAATAATAGAGCAAGCTAGTGTTAGAGGTCTTTTTTTGCTTTTGTTAATTGTATAATAAGTGAAAAGAAAACAGATAGAATACAAAAAGATTAGAAAGCTAGTATATATATATAGTACAGATATATATATATTATATATATATATATATATATATATATATATATATATATATATATATATATATATATATATATATATATATATATATATATATATGCTCATTAAGAATTAATATTGCTGACGCGTTCTGGATTAATTGTAAAGATTTATTAGAAGTGGCTGGAAGACCTGCCAAGAGAGCATTGAAATAGTCCAGTCTGGACAGAACAAGAGCTTGACCAAGGAGTTGTGCAGCATGATCCGAAAGAAAGGGCTGATCTTCTTGATGTTGAATAAAGCAAATCTGCAGGACCGGACAGTTTTAGTGGTCTGAGAAAGTCACCTGATCATCTATCATAACTCCTAGGTTTCTGGCTGTTTCTGAGGGAGTTATGGTTGATGTGCCTAACTGGATGGTGAAATTGTGATGAAACTATGGGTTTGCTGAAACTTTAACCTTTTACCACTTTAACCAGACTAAATAAGATCTTTAACACTACAATAATTATATCTGCACTGTTTACTTCACTGGTTTGCACTCTATCTGCCTTGTGCCTTGTGCTGCTTTACTTATCTTTCTTTTTTACATGACCTATTTGTATATTTGTATAGTTGTACTTTGTTCATTATTTATATTTAATGTTCTACTGTTAGTATTATCTCTACGCACCAAGGGTCTGAGACTAACGCAATTTCAATTCTCTGTATGTATGTACTGTAAATGCGGAAGAATTGATAATAAAGCAGATTTAACTTGACTTGAACCACAAGCAGATCTGTCTTGGCAAGGTTGACTTGAAGGTGATGGTCCTACATCCAGCAAGAAAAGTCTGTTAGACAAGCTAAGCTGCGATCAGCTACCGTCGGATCATCAGGATGGAATGAGAGGTAGAGTTGAGTGTCATCAGCATAGCAGTGGTATGAAAAGCCATGTTTTTGAATGACAGAACCTAATGATGCGATGTAGACGAAGAAGAGAAGTGGTCCAAGAACTGAGCCCTGAGGCACCCCAGTAGTTAGATGTTGTGACTTGGACACCTCACATCTCCTAGATACTTTGAAGGACCTATCTGATAGGTAAGACTCAAACCACTGGAGTGCGGTTCCTGAGATGCCCTTTGCCAGTAGGGTTGATAGGAGGATCTGGTGGTTAACCGTGTCAAAATCAGCAGACAGATTTTGAAGGTTTGGATTCTTCTCTTGCCAGTCTTAGGCCTTCAAGACGTGCTTGACAGATTGTGGTGTGGAAAATTGAGCACTGATGTTTTTTATTTATAAATGAAAAATGTGGCAAAGTCGTCAGCTATTAATTAAAGTTGATGCAGCAGGGGGAGGAGGACAAAGGAGCGAGGAAAATATTTTTAAAAACATGCAAGAGTTAGACGAATTGTTAATTTTGTTATGGTAGTATGCCCTTTTAGCAGTAGAGAAGGAACATTAGCAGAGAAGGAAGAGAGGAGTGACATACACATTAAGGTCAGTAGTATTTTTGGATTTGCGCCAGCTCTAAGCTTGGAACGATCTTCGCGTAAAAAATCAGATAACCAAGGGGCAGAAGGGGTGGCCTGGAAGACAAGGGGCAAATAGTGTCTAAACAAGATGTAAGAGTGGAGCAGAAAGTATCAGTAGCACTGTTAGCATCAAAAGATGTTAACAGTTTAAGGGAAGGAAGCGAAGTTGAAACCATAGCAGATTAGGTTACATAGAAAAATGGCATGTGGAGGGATAAGTGATGTGTCAGTAACCATGTTGAGGTTAAGAGTCAGGAGGAAGTGATCCGAGGTGTGCAGTGGAATAACCAGTACATGATCAGTGGAGCAGTGTCATGTGTAAATAAGGTCCAGTTGGTTGCCTGATTTGTGAGTACAGTAGCTGTAGTTGACACTCAGTTGAGATCAAAAGATATAAGCAGAGATAAAAATAAAAAATAAAAAAAAAAAACACATTGAAGTCAATGGCATCCTCCAACTGTTTGATTTCCAGAAATCTTTAAATTATCATCTATGTTCAACATAAAAAACAACTCATACAGGTTTGGAGCCACCTGAGGGTGAGTAAATGATGACAGAATTTTTCATTTTTGGGTGAACTATCCCTTTAAATAGTATCTTCTTGTAAAATGCACTCCAATAATCTTGAAACCCTTTTTTTTTTTTTTTACAGTTTATGATAACACTATGCTTATATCATTTCATTATTTTTAAAAAGTATTTTTAAATGAGGGCTGACATTAATTGATTTTTTTCTGCATAGGTGATCTCAGTTGAATATTTATTTTTTTATTATGGAGAGCTGTAGGGGGCGGTTCTGTGCACTGTCACTACCGAATGCTCTTTACTGTAAAAAGCAATTGCTTTAATTGAAGGCAAAATGACGCACATCTGCTAATGAGATCAATGGCAGAATATATAAACATGATATTTACCAAGCCTCTCACCTTCATTGGAACACAAAAAGCCTAAAGAAAAAAAAATCAATTCTTTCCACATCACTCTCTTGTGGTCTCTGTTTATGGAAGATGAAATGGCCATTTTGGCCCCAAACCAGGGAAAAGATGGTTGTCTGCAATCTCACAGGAGATCCTATTCTACCTCGATCGAACAATACAATTTAATAGTCTGCTTCAAAATGAATAATCCTTTTATTTAATGACTACTCTGTCCTGACATCTTCACACCTGTGAAGATGACAAAAGTAACTAAGCTACATTAAATTGCCCCCCCCCCCCCCCCTCATTAATTAATTGTACTTATTTATATGAATGATAATGAGTTGGACTGGATTATAAAGGAAAAGAAAAAGCTACAAATAGTTAAATAATAAAAAAAAACATTAATGTTAGTTCACAATTTTAATAACATTTTACTTTTGTAAAATGTGTGTAATAGGAATGACTATGTTTTACACAGATGACCACAAAGTGATGGCAGCTGAGTTTATAAATAAGACATAAAAAATATTCAGTTACATGAACCAATCTGCACATTGTTTCATTGCTTTCACTTTGGCAAAGTTATGCATGGTTGAAATCTTGAGCCATGAAATCGGTGAACTGACGCCCACTTTATTCGGTCGAGAACAGTTTGCATTTGATTATCAATAATCCGTGAAATTGAGGTTGCATTGAGATGAATGAGCAAAGCGTAAGCTGCAATCATAATTTACTTGTGAGGGCGGGAAGCGTTTAATCAAAACCTGAATTTCTTATTAAAATTCCAATATTAATGATGCATTCTTGCTGTGAAACTACTCAAGAGAGATAAATCCTCGTCTATAAAAACTGGTCATTTTTAAAGACATCAGCTGAAACTGAGAGAGTGCTCAGGGTAAAGCAATCTCTAAATCATAATGTTTAGAATGATGGACACTTAAGTAACTGAGAATATTATATATTTTATTTATAAAAAAAATCATAGTACAGGATGGAAACACCTTCATTTGACAACAATCTCAATAATTTCTTGTAATTGCACAAAGGTAAAAAGGAATTTTGTACCATACTTTACAAAAATGTTGAGTTTTAACGGGCTCCACTTTAATTTCATCCATAAAATATTTGCCAGTTATGTTTTGGAATATTATGTTGTGGGGTGGGGGGGCTCTGACCAACCCCTTCAATCTCATCTCATTGATCGGCCTCCAAGTTAGACGACTCCTTAGTCAACAAGAAGGGATTCACATACTTTTCCCACCCAACACTGTGAATGTTTACATGGTGTGCCCAATGAAGACATGGTATTATTGATTAACATTGATTTCCATTTGTGCACACTGTTTTTGATGCTTGCAAAATTTCTGCTTATGCAGAAATCCCTCCAGGTAAATCCTAAAGGCTCACATACTTTTCCCAACAGCGAATAATACAAAAAAGGGACAAATCCATAGTGTCTTAACATTTTACTACAAAAACTGCATTCACTCTGTGGACAACAGTGCACTTTATCTGATACGAGCCTGAAATCTCACAATCGATTAGCTCACCAGTCTTTGAACTATATATTTGATAAGCGTCTTCCAGGGTCGTCATTTATGCCATCCATCCATCCCAAGATCAATAGTGTGCACTTGCATTAGAGACACTGTATAGGACCAAGTAGACTGACCATATGGAATCATAAAGAGCAGCCCGCATTGTCAGATCAATAATGAATATCTTTTAAAGAATTATGCTTCTCTGAGGATGATTCACACTACATTTAAGAGGACTGCAAATGTCAATGACTTTTAAAAGTCTCCAAAAAAAAAAAACAACAACTTCATTTTGACCCAATAAATGACAGATGGTTGTGTATCCATCTCTTCCTGAAAGTAAGCACTGTTCCATCAGGTTGTCATGGTAGTGTACGAAACAACAACAACAAACACCACACCTGCTGTCAGTTTGGTAAAAAAGGAAAATGGTCAATAAATCTTGAAAATATGTGTGCACCCAAATGATCAAATTACTATGCAGATTTAGTTTTAAATGTACTGACACTGTAACTCTAACATCCATGTTGTTCTTAAGCATTCAGTTCCGTCCCAATAAAACATGGAAAAAAAAATGCCCAACGTAATTTAATAAACATAACTAATGTTAAAACATTTAGTACAAAAGTTAATTAAACATATTTTACATAGCCTATTTCAATCAAATGCAATGTATCTTTTAGCGCCCAGAAAACTCAAACTAAACAACTCATACTTACAAAATTTGGCAGAAAACCAATAGATAGATATCACACTTAAAGTTGATTTAAATTAGCCTACGTTTACCTTGTTCAGTTAAACCGGCCATTTACTGCAGTCTAATGAAACACAACTAAAACGACTAATTAGAAAGTTCGTTTTGTACACGATTTAATCATCATGTCCCGAACTGGTATACTTTAAATTAATGATTTCTGTTTTGGCATTTTCTAGAAATAGTACTGAAAAAAAACCATCATGTTCAAGACAGATTCTGAAGATGATTTAATTTGCCCAATGTGTCCACATTTACTTTTGTGCAAGTTTTGTACAATAGCACCACCGTGCGGCTGAATCAGGATCTACCGATTATTGTTTCATCGCAGTATGGGCGCACAGTCTAATAATAATGATCGCAGCATCAGTTCTGGAACTGAAGGACTTCACAGAAGAAGATGGTTTCTGTTTCAAACCGTATAGGCCTATTCATATTCAAACAGAGAGCAAACTTTGAGGGAATCATTTTATTTGCCTTTAACGAGGCTATTGCATGAACAAGTGAACAATTACTCACACAAATTTAGACAAGATTCAGCCAGTGTATATAGATTTTATAGAGTCACCGCCCCTAACGTTTCGTATTCTGCATTTTTATTCCACCTGTGTGGAAATTCTGCGAGGTTCATGGTTATTTATATATATTTATATGGTTATTTTCCTGAAGAATCCTATTTTCTATAAATAAATAAACAAACAGTAAAATATAAGAACAATAAGAACAAAACCAACAGTTGTTCATACCTAATATCTATCATCTTACCGGTAATGCCAAATATTTCCTTTAGATGGTAGTAAAGATTCATTTTTATGCTAGAAAATAGACTTATTAATACCAAAGACTTAAGGGACTTTAGTAATACTGCATTTGTTCTCCTCTCAAGGATTGTTCTCTCAAATAAAATCTCTGTTTCCTATACACCTATCAATTGCTGTCAGGTCTGCGGAGATTGTTTGTTAATCGCTTTGTGACTGAAATAACTGAATAATAGTAAGGACCTGCAGTATCACCCAAAGAAGGTTTGCTTATGTTCCTAAAGGGGCAAGTTTCTAATAGTCCTGTCTCTGTATCATTAGATCCATGCATCAGTGATGTCTGCGTTGATAATGAGTTGATTGTCCTGCTTTGACCAGTGGTCTGTGGGTTTCTGATAGGGCCCTGAACAAGGTTTAATGCTGACACAGCCTACTGATCATAAAGTGGCCAGGCTCTCAAGATAAGGCTGAAATTGACTATGAAATGAATACGTATTTGATCAGAGAAAATTGTACTTCTTGGGCTCAAGGAGAAGTTTGCAGTAGCCTACACATTTTTTTTACGGCAGTTCTCATGGAAGATCATTAGTGACGAGTCCAGCCTGACTCACCTTCCCTCAGCCTGCAATACACCACTGAGCCAAAAAGATCACATGCACTCAGTATTGTCTTCCAGGCACACTTTTAACATCAAACCCTCACTGTCTCTGGAGAGACAGAGGCAGCATTGCATGAAGAACACTCACACGGCTAAGCAGCACCAGGGGCTAGCAGAGCCACCTCCACCTGCTACAGCAGGGATTTCAATTCCTCTCCACACTGTCACTACACACACAGAGCTACATTTGTATGCCCTCTTACAAAGCATTACTTGTTCTAAGAACTGTAGGGCCAAACAACGCTATAGGATAGGTTTAAGGAAAAGGTGGCCGTGGTTTCCGGTTTGAACAATATTAGCCTGTGAGATCAGCAGACGTGGAGTTTAAACAGACTCATTCTTTCCAAAACACGTGTGCGAGAATATCAACAACAAAGAACTTTTATAAGGACATGATCAACATTGGTGTTACTTATTATATTAATTGTATATATTTTTAATACATTTTCTTTATATAATTAAGTGATACATATATACATACATTTAAAAAAAAATTCATAATATTTTTTTTATAATTACGTTTTTAATAATGTAATTAATTTTAATAATCAATTTTGTAATCAAATGTATCATTTTTAAGACCAATTATGCTTTTTAAGTAGGACTTGATGATCAACTATTAATGGGTTTTATTTGGAAACTTATTTTGATAAATTGACATTCACATTTCCTTTAACAGATGCCAGAATTAATATCCTCACCAGATGTCAAACTAGTCCAATAACTAACTTTTCTGCAGACAAATGTCGTTATTTTGAAGATCATTTTTGTTTTTATGTTTTCTAATCTCATGCCGTCAAGCTAACCCTCGAGGGAATATATCATCCTGAACATATATGAAGCGCAGAGAAGAAGTGCAGAAAATACATCTCATCATTTACAACAACATCACATCACTCAACAACTGCTGGGCTCTCTCAGAACCATTTACAGAAAAGAAGAAAATATGCATCCATCAGAAAGCTCCGAAATGTAATTTCACCTCCCACCAGATGAAATGCCGCTTTGTGCCAGTTCTCCCCGCTGTTAGTATGATCTCTCCCCCTTCTACAGGTGCTGCTTGGCTCAAAGGGAACAATGCCGGTGTTTTTTGCTGAAGTTTGAAGAAAGCCTTTGTCTGGGCTCTCTGAGAGAGGTCCAAAGCTCCATTGCGCACTTTGAATTATCAGGTCAAAGACTTCACACAACTGTGGGGCCTGTTATTTTCCCATGCCACAGCTAGTCACTTTTGTCCTTTTGATTGTCATCTATGTCTTTAAAGGCCCTGCAACTATAGGTCATTTGGGGTCTTTTATGTGGAGATACCAGATCTGATTCCTCTTTCATTTTCTGCCCTTCAGGCTGGTAGAGATGTCTACTTATTAGTACAGTTCCACATTGCTGCTTAAACAATTGGGATTCTAGAAACACACTGTTCAAAATGAAAAAAAAAAAACTTTTTATTTCAGGAAGAGTTGTACAGAGATGTGCTCACACATCAGCTGAGAGAACAGCAGGCCTGTAAAGCCTTGGTTCATAAAATATGCAAAGGCACTACACAGAATAGGAGAAAAAACACAGGTTTCTTTTGATGTGAGCTCCTTTAGTGCATGTCTTCATTGGAGTAGCCCGTGGATGTTTTAACCTTCTGTAAAACTCACCCCAGTGCCACTTTCTTTCTCTCTTTCTGTCTTCTCTGTACTTCAGCGCCATGCTACGGTGAGATTGAGAAAATGATCTTTATTTCATGAGGCCTTTTCTCTCATCTTTTTGACACTCCGGTGGAGGGCAGATTTCTCTGTCCTGCAGTGTGGATGGAGTCAGGGCCGTACCCACCATTGAGGTCCTCGAGATCAGGACCTCTGTATTTTTCCAATAACAGAAGTTGTAACATAATTACATATTCTGCTTTGGTGCTGCAAGGATAAAAAGCCAAGATAACAGATCTTCTCATCTGAGATGCCTCAGCAGAGTTGTGTGTTAAATATTGTCTGCGATAAGATCGTAATTGTTGTTTTAACAACGTGCAATGTATTTTGCAAAAACCACCCAAAACACTAGTACAGAGTGCACACGCACATTATGTGAAGACAATGACTTTAGGTCTGTTTCACACAAATCTATAATATAGCTTAAGAAAGGCTTGAAATATAGTGCACAAGTTGTATATGAATAACTTTTGTGGTGCTTTTAAAGTTTAAACGCTTTAGTTGGTTCATTCAGTTCACTGTAATTGCATGGGAAAAAGAATGAGAAATTTTATCTTTTTGTGTTTACTGGAGAAAAGAAAGACACACAGGTTTGGAACAACATGAGGGTGAGTAAATTCATTTTTGGTAACACTTTTGTTTAGGGAACACATATCAATTAAGAGTTTTCCCTCAATGAACTCTTAAATTGCTGCTCATTGTGGTAGTTTTTGTAGTAGTTATATTTAGGTACTGGCTATGGTTGAGGGATCTAAAATATGGTCATGCATAATAAGTCATTAATATGTGCTTTATAAGTACTGATAAACAGCAAATATGCTAGTAATAAGCAACTAGTTAAACGTGATTACAAGTTATTAAACTCAGGGAACAAATTAGTACAACATGGCCACAATACAACTAGTTCAGCAAAAGATACAAATAAAATGGGGCCACATATTAATTAGAGGGAATCGATTCTTAATTTGTGGCCACAATCTAGTTTTTTTGTGTGTGTCTCATGTGTGGGGCTCTGTACACTAGAGACTCATTCTGAAGTAAAAGATCAGCTTGACAACATTTTTTCCCTCTTGATCTTATTGCCATCATTCTGGACTCTTTCTTAAAGAGTAAAAAAAAAAACATGGTCAAAAGAAAGTGGCATAAAGAAACATCTAATGTTCAATCATGAGAATTTAATAATAATGCTACATATTACTACTAGTCAAAATATGAACGGACAGTGCACCTGGTGCTGACTCTGAGTCGCCTAAACCTTTATTAGTATTCATGTAAGAGAGACGTTGATGTAGCCAGTGTTCTCTTTAGCCACAAGTTGCATCTGCATTTAATGAGACCTGATATCCACCTTTTTAAAGGCTGTGAATATTCCAGACAACCGTAAATTGCATTTCTTTGTCTGGCTGGACAAAATCGCTCCGCTGTGCTGGGTGATACTTGACTGATGTGTTGTTTATATACTGTATCCTAGTGTACATAAAGGCAGTAGTTCATTATACAAGAATTTACTTCATCAAATAGCTGTATGTCATAGGGAATACTGCCTGGAGCTAAACACACTTGCATCATTTATCACTCCAGGTCGGTCCTTGCAACTAGCATCTATTATCTAAAAAAAACCACACAGCTCCCCCGTTCAGCCTGAATTTGTCTGATGTCTCTATCGGTACCTGCATAACTTACTGTATGTGCAAACTGTGCTATGAAACAGCTTTCTGCGTATCCATTCAAAACGCACAATCTTTTTTTCACCTGTTCACTTCTTATAGTACAGCAGAGTTAATATGACATTCCTCTGGATCCCCTGTCAAGGTATGGACAAAGCACAGGTGTTTTAGGGCTGCGATGAAGTAATTGGCCACAAGGGGGAAAGACAAGAGCACAGCAGCCACTGATCTGATCCCCTGGTTATTGATTTCTCAGTCAAGCTCGAACGAAAATAATTGCCACATATAATGTATTATTCAATTACAAGACAGAGCTCTCAAGTTCAGGGGTTTGATGGTCCTCCTAGAATCACAGAGGCCCCATAGATAATTCAACACCAAGACCCCATTAAGAAGCGCTGATATTAAATGCCCTGTGTTAAAGCTTGAATTTATTAGAATCGTCCTCCGCTCAAACTTTCCAATATTTTGGCCTTTGTATAATTGAGCGGAACAGAAGGATCTGTTTGAGTGAGCTGTATAGCTACTGCAGGGTTTTTGCATTAAAGAGATAGTTTCCATGGAGTGAAGGAAATTATATATTTTTTTTTCCAGGTTATTTTTCCAGATTAATTCATATATGGTATCACAGGAAAATGAGATGTTCATGTTATGTTATCATTTTGTTCCAATAGAACAACAAGACCTGGGAGCCATCAATGAACATATCTAAGCATGATCAAGTTATGTTTAAAAACAGGGTCTTTTATCAAAAGATTCCTGGTTACTAGTTAACATTTATTTTATATCAATTTTCCATTGAAAAAACGTTGCTATTAATTGCAATAAAACCCATAAAAAGCAAAAAACTAAAACCCCTATAAACGCTGATCATTGTATCGTGTTTTATTTTCTCATTCCACCTTTGATTAAAGCATATTTTCTATGTGCACACTATTCCATTTAATATACCACTACTAGAGTATAGTTTACCATAAATTCTCCACGCTTCATATATGCACATCAATGTAGGCTATCAATAAATAATGAACTGCTTCATATTATTTCATTTTATGAATTGCATCATGCTGTCTGAGCATGTGCAGTAAGAAATACATAAATATAAACTAAAATACCATGCTAACTACTCCAAACACTGATTTTGATTCGGATATATTTGGTATTTTTCCATCACTCATTTTGCAGGTTACATCATTACTCCAATGGGGGTCAGAAAATGGCATAAATTAAATGGCACTGATTCCTTCAGGAACAAATTGTCTTCACTAAGAAACATATAATGGTTGAAATTTCTTGGATTTTGTTTGGAACCACGTTAGTTGATCAAATAATTGGTAATAATATTGTGTCTAATAATAAAAAATTAAAATAAAAAAGGGCTTTTCACAGTGATGCCATAGACAAATCATTTTTGGTTACCCAAAGAACCTTAAAGTTTTTAATCTTAGTCTGGAACCCTTTCTATTAGTCCGAAGAACCTGCTTCCATTTTTCCCAAAAACGTGTGTACTGTACATTGAAAAGGTTCTATGGATGTTAAAGGTCCTTCAAAGAATCACTGATGCCAATAAGAAACAATCACAACAAAATCACAATCACAGCAGCACACTTTCTGTCACTAATGCCGCTTTGCTCATATAAAATTGCTTAATTATATTGAGACCAGTAACAAAAGTTCTACATTTTTGACAGAATGTAAAGTTCTCTGTTGCAAATGTAAAGTAAAAACATAGCTGATAAGACAGCGATATGGTTGGGTATTGATCTTGTTCATCTCTCAGGATCCTTGTTGCAATCAATCATCCATGGTCATCATTAAGTCTTTATGAAGACAGAATACACATTGTGACCCCATCTTCTGTGCAGAATGATGCTTTCAACAAAAATAAAAAACCTTTTAGGCCTAGTGGAGCTTTTTATTTGCGTGATGTGCAGATGAATATTAGTTGTGTATGTGGCTCTCCCTTGCTGAAAGATCTGACTTTACCCTTAACATGGAACTGTGGGCTCACCATGCACATTTAACTGATCTTGAAACAGTTTGAGGAGTTTTCCGGCAGCTGTTAAAGACTACAGAGCTATTCAGCTCAAACTGTCTCACGACCAGTGTTTTGAAGACAGATGAGACATTCTCCTCTGGGAACGGTTGATTTGTTCATGCTCTGGATCTTCTAGACTCTTCTGTTTCTTCATCAAACGTTGCTCCTCGTTCAAGGATGTTCTCAAAACACTTAAAGGACTCCCATGGGTGGGCTTACCCTGCATTTACACACAAACAGAGCTTTAAATGGTTGCCTCTAAAACACTTCCCTTGTTTTTAGACCCAAAACCAAGAGCACAAAAGCTGACAAGGCCCAAAAGTGTGGGACTGTTGGGTTGTGGGAAAAAGAAGACATTGCAGCAAGATCAATAAAACAAGCACTATAATGTTGTGCTCTGACGTGCATCTCACCAAAGTACGTTGAAGTGCAAGAGAAATATCAAAGTCATGTAAACTTTGTCATATCCATCAAGTGCATACAGAATGTTGCCGTAATTCTGACATAAAAGAAGCAAACATGTTTCACTAATCATTCCAGTCCTCAAGTGTGAAAATCTTACATGTATTTAGTATACATATAAATACAACATTAATTAAAACAAGAAGAGCTTGATGGATCATCACTCTGCTAAGCACACAGACAGTTGTAATGACAATCTCCTCCAAAACAGTTGTTTACAGCCTGGATCTGGCCACGTGTGCTCATTTTTATCATCATGCTTAATTGGCCTGATGTAGCTACATGTGTTCAGTGTAGAAGGCCGGTGTTGTTTTAAAGTCTTTATTATTATGACATGGCAGTCATGTTCATTAAAGTTTCACATTCCATTTTCATTAGGATGAATCTCATTCTGCAAATGAATGGTTGCTGCAGAAGAATCAAACCGCTGCGAGCGATCACAAGGGAGCCCCAAAGTCTGTATTAATTATCAGGAATGCAGTCTCGATCGAAGATGTTAATTGCACTGATGGTTGGCTATGTAGGGAATTGCCCCTGCATTTCATGCAGGGATAATAAAAATAAATTTTTAAACAAAGGGATCTTAAAATAATATCTAATCTACAGAGAATAACTCACTTCAAAGGCAGAGCCTGACTCTTTGAAATTTAGCTTTGTGGTCCGAAATGTTAAAGAGAAGCCTTGTGAATCTTTCAGTCAGTTCAGCTTAGTAAAGTATATGCAAGAAAGAAACAAGAGTTAATTAACAGTTATCATGGGCCCTTTCAAGTTTATTTTGACTTTTAAATATTAGCATTTTTATATAAACTATGCTCTTGGCATCTTCAAATGAGCTCTCACATATTGCAACTCATTCAGTTGGGCTCCATCTGTGTCACTGCTGAAAAATTAGTAGATTCTCCAATATTTGTAAACTATTGGGCGAAAGCACACATCGTGAATCCTCTTATAGTCATGAAATGTAAAATTTTCGGTGTTTAAAAATTTAGGACAGCATATATCAAACATTTCCAACAGACAGTAAATAGCACGGTGATAATGACCATCATAATTAAAAAGAATATTTTAATGACTTTCTCAGGGATTTGCCTCAGACAGTATTCTGTGTTATTATGGGATATATATATATATATATATATATATATATATATATATATATATATATATATATATATATATATATATATATATAATGAGCTTGCCCATCATAGAAACAAATTACATTTTAAAAGATTAAAGTAGAAAACAGCTATTTAAATTGTAATAATATTTCACAATTTTACTGTTTTGATCAAAAGTAAAAAACTTATTTCAAAACATAATTAATAAGTAATTTGGTAACACTTTATTTTGATAGTCCGCTTTAGACATTCTACTAACAGTAAGTAACTTTGCAACTACATGTCAACTAGCAGTTAGTAAAGTATTAGTAGACTGTCTGTTTAATATCTTCTGACACTTTCTTTGTCAACTTATTTAACTAATCCTACACCTAACCTAACCTTACAGTCTACTCTGAGAGTTCGTAGACATGTAGTTTCAAATAATAAGATTTAGTTGATATGGAGCTGACATGAAGTTGACATGTAGTTACACAGTTACTTATAGTTAGTAGAATGTTTAAAGTGGACTATCAAAATAAAGTGTTATATACTGTCTATAAACGACATGACTGCAATATTTTGCTTTCAAAACACAACAAAAAATGACAAGTATTACACAAGAAACAAAAACAATCATTCCATTTATTTCAAACATTGTCAAATGTAACATTTTTTTAAATCTGTCTATTTTGCTGATGTTAAATGGAAAGTGTGCACTTCTCCCCCTCTTCCTGTAAGCGCTCCATCCCCTCCCCCGTCAGCACTCATTTCGCCTGATGGAACTGATCAAACGCACCTGCCAAGCATCGCCGACATTCCACCACATTTGCTAATTATCTTCAAAGGCTCACAGACTTTGCTCCTAATGGAGAAGTTTAGATTTGACCTAAAAGAAGGGGCTGGGATGCTTGTACATTACAATGCTATTTATTTTCTAAATCGTGGGAGGGCAGACCCCAAGAGGAAGAGCATATCATCATTTATAAAGGGCAAACTGAATACTTCCCAACTGACTCCCATGTTATCTCGGTCTTTGGTGGTGTCTCCATATATTGCCGCAGAATACAAAGCTCATATTCATAGAGCGAGTTATGCAGAGAATAAAAAACTGAATGGTGGGTGGTATTATAATAATGAAGCAGCTATTGAATTCAAAGCTCATTTAAATTCCAGTTAATTGGCTTTTTTGTCTTGGGATTTTAGTAATAGTAGTATAGAACAAAGCACAACACAACAAAGGAGACCCCAACATACATTTAAATATAGTTAGATCATTAGAGAAAAGAGCTTTAATTGTGTACTAATGGGAAGAGACTGGTATCAAAACATTTACAAATGGCCAATTAAAAAATAATGGTTTGATTTCAGACGGAGTTAAATTGTATGAAACATGTTGACAATCATCCAACTACCAGTGATTGGTAGCTAGATAGACAGACAGATGTTTTGTCTGCTTTTTTGGATTTAAAGAAGAGAAGTACTAGCGCTCTTTCTGTACTGCACTGCTGTGGTTCTATCTCTTCCCTCCTAAAGGGAGGATGTGACGGATGGGCTTGTGTGAATATTAAAGGCCTAGCAGCAGGAGCTGACAGGCTCTTTCCTCCCACTTCACACTCACAGTGTCGTACGGCTATGATTATTTCATCTGACTGTTTCTCCGCCATCCTCAGATACTCTTGTTTTTTCTTACTCTCACTCTAAACATCCAGACGGGAGTGTTACAAGACGTGATGCTGACCGATCTGAGATTCTCATTATGATTGTCATTATGCTATTGTTGTTGTGACATTGCACTAATTTTTGACTTTAATTGCTTTAAATAACACAACAACACATTGCTGCTGTAAACAATGCATGTGTTAAAGTACAGCCATCTGGCAATACGTCTTTAGAGGAGACTGGATCCTCGAGTATAGGATTTATGCTGGTGCTACACAATATTAAATTAAAGTACAGATTGAGTGTAAATGGCATTTATTCAACAAGACTATGTCACAGGTCGGGGGGGCCAAGCTGGACTGCACCCACCCCTGAAACCCAGGATCACCTCGGGGAGCGTACCAGAAGAACCAGACGGACGAGAGTATAAAAAAATGAACAAGGTTTTATTTGGTTAAAAGCAATTTAAAAGTTCAGTGTTCCTTCCGTGTCTCCCGACCAGAACAGAGCCAGACCTCAGACGCTGGGAAGGCGTGGAGTCGTCGGCAGTTCGTGCCTGTACGGGGTCAGCAAGAGCCAGGATAGTCTGTCACCCGTCCCGGAGTGAGGGGGGGTATCCGGGTAAGTAGAGCTCGTGGATGTTTCGGTCGAGACCGGGAAAGGGAATAATTCTTGTGTCCACCTCTTTTCATAGGGACATCACATACGGCGTTCGGCCCAGAGGATCCTGCGATCTGCACAGCAGAGTAAGTAATCAACAGCAAGTATGTGTTCTTGCATAAGTAATGGGGCTTACGGCTGGGAGATGCTTCGGTTGTGACCGGGAAAGGAATAATTCTTGTGTCCACCTCTTTTCATAGGGACATCACATACGGCGTTCGGCCCAGAGGATCCTACGATCTGCACAGCAGAGTAAGTAATCAACAGCAAGTATGTGTTCTTGCATAAGTAATGGGGCTTACGGCTGGGAGATGCTTCGGTTGTGACCGGGAAAGGAATAATTCTTGTGTCCACCTCTTTTCATAGGGACATCACATACGGCGTTCGGCCCAGAGGATCCTGAGATCTGCACAGCAGAGTAAGTAATCAACAGTAAGTATGTGTTCTTGAATAAGTAGTGGGGCTTACGGCTGGGAGATGCTTCGGGTAAGACCGGAAAAGGAATAATTCGTGTGTCCACCTCTTTCTACAGGGACATCACATACAGTATTCGGCCCAGAGGATCCTGCGATCTGCACAGCAGAGTAAGTAATCAACAGTAAGTATGTGTTCTTGAATAAGTAGTGGGGCTTACGGCTGGGAGATGCTTCGGTTAAGACCGGAAAAGGAATAATTCGTGTGTCCACCTCTTTCTACAGGGACATCACATACAGTATTCGGCCCAGAGGATCCTGCGATCTGCACAGCAGAGTAAGTAATCAACAGTAAGTATGTGTTCTTGAATAAGTAGTGGGGCTTACGGCTGGGAGATGCTTCGGGTAAGACCGGAAAAGGAATAATTCGTGTGTCCACCTCTTTCTACAGGGACATCACATACAGTATTCGGCCCAGAGGATCCTGCGATCTGCACAGCAGAGTAAGTAATCAACAGTAAGTATGTGTTCTTGAATAAGTAGTGGGGCTTACGGCTGGGAGATGCTTCGGTTAAGACCGGAAAAGGAATAATTCGTGTGTCCACCTCTTTCTACAGGGACATCACATACAGTATTCGGCCCAGAGGATCCTGCGATCTGCACAGCAGAGTAAGTAATCAACAGTAAGTATGTGTTCTTGAATAAGTAGTGGGGCTTACGGCTGGGAGATGCTTCGGTTAAAACCGGGAAAGGAATGATTCGTGTGTCCACCTCCTTTCATAGGGACATCACATGCGGCGCTCGGCCCAGAGGATCCTGCGATCTACACAGCGGGATAAGTAATCAACAGCATGTATGTGTTCTTGAATAAGAAATGGGGCTTACGGCTTGGGGATACTTCAATTGAGTGCCTGGGTGTGGATTACGGTGACGGTGGTGGGCTCTCGGGGTGATGAGCGTCCGGCATTAACTCTATATATCTTCCCCACACTCTGTAACTTCACTTCAAACGATTTATTGTGCAAACACACCACTTCAGACACGGCACACCCACTCTTAGTGCAAATAGAGCCAGCACTCACCCAACGATGGCTCCGTCCACTTCACACGTTATCACTCCCAGTCCAGATGTATACAATTGATCGAAGTCCCAGATCAGGTCTCTTAACTTCCCTCCGATAGTGATGGCGCGGCCTGGTCTTCACTTGCTTTCCAGAACTCACACTCTTTCTGTCCTGAATATCTCCACTCGATCGCTGATATATCTGTCGCACAGCCAGATAGCCGAAACCCCACAATAGTCCTCAAATACCTCCACACGCCAGCCCAAACGTCCCAGGAATTCACTTCTCCTAGGGGAACACATCCAAAGAGAAGAACCACACACGGGGGCAAGCCAACCAGGAAGAATAGCCGGGAGAACGAACGACCAAATAGAATCTTCGCGTATGGTCTCTGCACTCCTCTTTTTATGTGGTTACTCCGCCTCCATAATCCTCTCACAGATCGCCACATCAAACTCCCCACACCAGATGTCAATCGGTCATTAGCGTTGTTATTGTGACATCGGGCGCAACCCGGAAGTGGACCGGTGTTACCGCGACACCGTCCCGAGGGGAACACAAAATTCCGGCGGGACTTAGTTCCGCTTCTCTTTCGTCACCCCGTGACATACCCCCCTGCCAAACCGTTCTAGTCCCTAGAACGCCTTTCAGTCGCCCATTCTCCATAGCGTGCCGGGGGCCGACCTCGGTTCTCCCTCTGGGACCGTCGTGATGGCGAGACAGGGTCGATGTCCGCAGGCATATCCATCGGGTCTCTGGGGGCCATTTCTGCGGGGACATTTCCCCGTTCTCCTGGGATCACGGCCCATCCTGCTATCCACGGGGCTACCACTTCAGGCTCCTTTGGCGCCTCCTCTACGGGGCTGGGATAGTTCGGACAGGGGCGGATCATGTTCCGATGGACCACTCTAGCGGGCCCGGCTTTTCCTTCGGGCCGAATTGTATATACTGGCTGTCCAGGCCGCTGCTGGCCCTCGACCACGTACGGTGCATTCTCCCATCGGTCACTGAGCTTCCCCTTCCCTTGTCGCCGGTTGTCCCTTACCAGGACCCTTTCTCCTGGGAGAAGGGGGGCTTCCCGAGCCGTCCGGTCGTACAGCCTCTTGTTTTTCTTCCCAGCCGCTCGGATCCGTCCCGAGACTTGCTCGTATGCAAAATGGAGGCGTTGGTGGTGGCGCCTTACCCATTCGGTTACGTTCCCCTCCTCCTCGGTTGCTGCCGTCCCCAGCAATAAGTCGGTGGGCATCCGCACATGCCTGCCAAACATCAAATAAGTGGGGGCGTAGCCCGTGGTACTGTGCGTACTATTATTGTAGGCCTGAACCAGATTTGGTAGCACACTCACCCAGTCGCTCTGATGTTCTTGGTCTAGCGTGCCGAGCAAGTTCAATAGGGTCTGATTGAACCGCTCGCATCCGCCATTTCCCTGGGGGTGGTAAGTAGTGGTATGGGTCTTGGTGCAGCCGTACACTTTACACAGCTCTCTGATTACCCGAGACTCGAAGTTTGGCCCTTGGTCCGAGTGTAGGAACTCGGGGCAACCGAACGGCTGGAAGACAGCTCTCCACAGAGCAGTGGCGGTGGTGTTCGCCGTCTGGTCCAAAGTAGGAATGGCCCAGGAGTACTTGGTGAACAAGTCGGTTATGACAAGGATGTTCTGATAGCGGTCTGCCGGCCGACCCAAAGTCAAGAAGTCCATTGCGACTATGTGGAGAGGAGCCTTTGCCTGGATGGGGACCATCGGTGCTCGTGCCTCCTTCCTGGCTTTGAACAAGGTGCAACGAGGACAGGCCTGGACGAAGGTACGTACCGTTGCTTCTAGGTTGGGCCAGTAGAAGTGTCGCCTCAAGAGAGAGACCGTTTTCTCGTGCCCTTGGTGGCCCAGCTGATCATGGTACGCTATCAAGAGCTCTTGTACCTGGCCTTCGGGGACAACGATCTGTCGGAGTTCCTCGTCCAGCCCCGGATCTCGGACAGACCTACAGAGTACTCCCTCCTTCACCTGTAGTCTGGCCCATTGTCCCAACAGCTTCCTTCCTGTTCCCCCTTGGGCCCGTTGTTCGGCCAACGTCGGTTTTCGGCCCCGTTCCAGCCATCGCATCAAGCCACTGATCTCCCTGTCGGCCTGCTGTCGCTCTTTCCAGCGGCAGGGGTCCCATCCCCAACTCACAGGCATCCCCTCATGTTGAGTCCCCGGCGCCTCCACAATGCCCACCATATACTCCTCTCCTTCGGGGTCTGGCGTGGGTTCCGGTGGGTCCCTCGGACCTTGAGCTTCCGGGAGTCGGGACAGGGCGTCAGCGTTGGTGTTCTCCCGTCCTGGCCGGTATCGGAGCTGGTAGTTGTAATTGGCCAACTGGGCCACCCAGCGCTGTTCCACTGCCCCCAACTTCGCCGTCTGTAGATGTACTAGGGGGTTGTTATCAGTTACTACCGTCACCTGGGCACCCCACAAGTAATCTTTAAACTTTTCGCTGAGTGCCCATTTCAACGCCAGCAGTTCCAACTTGAAGGAGCTGTAATTGGCGTCGTTCCTCTCTGCTGGATGAAGGCTCCGGCTTGCGTAGGCTACGACCCGCTCTACACCGTCCTGTTGCTGGGCCAACACGGCCCCCAAACCCAGGTTGCTAGCGTCCGTGTATAGGACAAAGGGCTTGGAGAAGTCAGCATACGCCAGAATCGGCGCCTGCAGCAACTCGTCTTTCAGTCGCCGGAACGCAGCCTCACACTCGGGGCTCCATAGGATAGCCGGCGATCCGCGACCTCGGGGGCGTCCTGTCCCAGCCAGCAACTGATTTAGGGGCTTTGCGATCTTGGAGAAGTCCTTGATAAAGCGGCGGTAGTACCCCACGAAGCCCAGGAATGACCGGACCTGCTTCACCGTCTGCGGGGCAGCCCACTCTCGCACCGCCGACACCTTCTCCGGGTCGACCGAAACTCCCGCCGCGCTCACACAGTGTCCCAAGAATTTGACCTCCCGCCGTAACAGATGGCATTTGTCCGGCTGGAGCTTCAGCCCATATTTCTCCATGGCCCCGAAGACCTGCTCAAGGTGTTGTAAGTGGGAGTCGAAATCTGGGGAATAGACAATCACATCGTCCAGGTATACCAAGGCGGACTCCATCAACTGACCTCCCAGGCACCGCTGCATCAGCCTCTGGAAGGTGGCAGGAGCGTTGCAGAGGCCGAAGGGCATCCGGTCCCACTCAAAGAGACCGAACGGGGTGGTAAAGGCGGTCTTCTCCCGGTCGGCCTCGGCCACTTGCACCTGCCAGTAGCCACTTGCCAAGTCCAGCGTGGAGTACCATGCCGAGCGTGTCAAGCCAGCCAGGGAGTCCTCAATCCGGGGTAGGGGGAACGCGTCCTTCCTAGTGACCAGGTTCAGCTTGCGGTAGTCGACGCAAAACCTCCATGCGCCAGTCTTCTTCTGTACCAACACGATGGGAGCTGCCCACGGGCTGCTGCTCTCTCTAACAACCCCTCGATTGAGCATACCTTGCAGCAGTGTACGGACCTCCGTGTACAGGGTAGGTGGGACGGGTCGGTACCTTTCTCTACTGGGCTCTGCATCTCCGGTGGGGATCCGATGTTGCACGACGTTGGTGCAGCCGTAGTCCTCTTCGTGTGCCGAGAAGACATGTTGCCACTTGCTCAGCAGGTCTCGCAGCTTCCTGGCCTGTGTCGGTCCCAGCTCCTCCCCTTGCAGGGAACTTCCCTTCAAGTGGCCGGGCACCTCCTCCCCTAGGCTCTGGGGCGACGAGCTCGCTTGGGTAAGGGCCACTTCCACCACCGCGGGGTGTACTTGGCGAAAGCTCACGTCCTGGTCCTCCCGCACCTGATGGGATTCTACCGGCGTTACCTTGACCAGCCGCTGGTGTTTATGTAGGTGCACAACATGGGGCGTCCCGTTCCGAACTCTCACCGGGATCCGTCCTCTTCGTGCCACGGCCAAACCTCTGGCAACTTCTACCTGCTGGCCATCCCAGTGGGGCTCCACCAACACCCATTCCTCCGCTCCCACGTCCCGCTGGAGGACTCGCACCCATACTAGGGCCTCGCTGTTCGCTGGCACGGACAGGGCATAACGGCACGCTACCCGACCTGTCCCTTCGCGGCCTTGCCGGGCCCGGGACATCTGGATCCGTCGGCAGTCAGCGGCGACACGTTCCCATTCCTGTTGTTCGGCCAGCGAGATCCCTCGAGCGGGCGTTGCCCGAAACAATTCTTCCCAACATGCAGATAATACATTCATACCTAGCAAGGCCCGGTGACTCCCCAGACAGTGGTCCTTTACGATGATCACTCCCTTCTGGGGCACGATCACTCCGTGGATCTCCAAGTCCGTCAGCCTGTAGCCAATGTAGGGGATGTCCAGACCATTTGCTCCTTTCAGGGAGAGCCAGGGAGCCTCCGTCCCATGCATCCTCTGATCTCCAAACAGCTCTTGCGACAGGCTCTCCGCGAATAGGGTCACCTGGGATCCGGTGTCGACGAGACAGGGCACCTTCACACCACACACCTGGACCTCCACCACTGGGCTATGCCCGACCAGCCTGTCCTTGGAGCCTGCTCTGATGGGTGGGTCATCTAAGGGGGTCCCGACCACACGACCCACTGTGGCCGGTCGACCTAAAAACCCCCCTCCGAACCTCTTCGAGGACCACACTGTCGGCTGTAATGGCCTGGTTGGCCACAGCGGTTGCAGATAGGTCGTCCTTGCTCGTCCCATTCAAACTGGGGCCGGTTGGGCCGGTTAGGCCGCCTCCCTGCGTCCCTGTTCCCGTCCGAGTACACCCGGTCCCGCGAGATGGGCCTCACCTCTGGCCTGGTAGCCTCAGAACGCAGCTCGTCCACGAGCGTCTTGGTTAGCTCCGCCATCTGCTCCCGGACATCCTTTAGGAGTTCGAGCTTCAGAGTCTGTTTCCACTCTGCCATGTCGGGGACAGCCACTGCGGAGCTACTTACGGCCGCACACACAGGGGGTTCTTGCACCTCAACCTGATCGTTCTCCAATGCCACCGCTTCCTTTTTTAGGTCTTCGAAGGTGAGTTCCGGCTCCCTTCTGAATTGGACTCTAAGTCCCTGGCGTACCGGGCCTTCCCTTAGCCCCAACAGGAATTGGTCCCTCAACAGAGTCTCACTATCTCCGAGACCATGGTCTGGGCGTCCCTGCAGCCTGGTAACTCGCTCCCGTAGTTGGAGGGCGAAAGCTCTGACGGATTGGCGGGGGCCCTGCTTGCTGCTGAAGAACTGGGCCCGGAGAACCGCAGTTGGAGTGGCGTCACCATACCTTTCCGTCAGGAATCTGAACACAGACTGGGCGGTGGTTCGGACAGCTTCGGGGGCGGCTTGGACTTCCCGCCGCGCTTCCCCGTCAAGGGAGTTGAGGGCAAACTGTAGCTGTTGGGTCGCGCTCAGTCCCTGTAGCCCGGCCAGATATTCGATCTGAGCCCGCCATTCGGAGAGGCGCACCTCTGACTCATTTCCTCCATATTTCTGGACCCAGGGGTTTCCCATGAACACTGGCATGACTCGGGGTGGGGCCCCCAGTGCCTCGTCGTCGGCCATCTGAGAATCCCTGGTCGCTCAACCCGAGGTGAAACCCTGCCGACTACGCCAAATCTGTCACAGGTCGGGGGGGCCAAGCTGGACTGCACCCACCCCTGAAACCCAGGATCACCTCGGGGAGCGTACCAGAAGAACCAGACGGACGAGAGTATAAAAAAAATGAACAAGGTTTTATTTGGTTAAAAGCAATTTAAAAGTTCAGTGTTCCTTCCGTGTCTCCCGACCAGAACAGAGCCAGACCTCAGACGCTGGGAAGGCGTGGAGTCGTCGGCAGTTCGTGCCTGTACGGGGTCAGCAAGAGCCAGGATAGTCTGTCACCCGTCCCGGAGTGAGGGGGGGTATCCGGGTAAGTAGAGCTCGTGGATGTTTCGGTCGAGACCGGGAAAGGGAATAATTCTTGTGTCCACCTCTTTTCATAGGGACATCACATACGGCGTTCGGCCCAGAGGATCCTGCGATCTGCACAGCAGAGTAAGTAATCAACAGCAAGTATGTGTTCTTGCATAAGTAATGGGGCTTACGGCTGGGAGATGCTTCGGTTGTGACCGGGAAAGGAATAATTCTTGTGTCCACCTCTTTTCATAGGGACATCACATACGGCGTTCGGCCCAGAGGATCCTACGATCTGCACAGCAGAGTAAGTAATCAACAGCAAGTATGTGTTCTTGCATAAGTAATGGGGCTTACGGCTGGGAGATGCTTCGGTTGTGACCGGGAAAGGAATAATTCTTGTGTCCACCTCTTTTCATAGGGACATCACATACGGCGTTCGGCCCAGAGGATCCTGAGATCTGCACAGCAGAGTAAGTAATCAACAGTAAGTATGTGTTCTTGAATAAGTAGTGGGGCTTACGGCTGGGAGATGCTTCGGGTAAGACCGGAAAAGGAATAATTCGTGTGTCCACCTCTTTCTACAGGGACATCACATACAGTATTCGGCCCAGAGGATCCTGCGATCTGCACAGCAGAGTAAGTAATCAACAGTAAGTATGTGTTCTTGAATAAGTAGTGGGGCTTACGGCTGGGAGATGCTTCGGTTAAGACCGGAAAAGGAATAATTCGTGTGTCCACCTCTTTCTACAGGGACATCACATACAGTATTCGGCCCAGAGGATCCTGCGATCTGCACAGCAGAGTAAGTAATCAACAGTAAGTATGTGTTCTTGAATAAGTAGTGGGGCTTACGGCTGGGAGATGCTTCGGGTAAGACCGGAAAAGGAATAATTCGTGTGTCCACCTCTTTCTACAGGGACATCACATACAGTATTCGGCCCAGAGGATCCTGCGATCTGCACAGCAGAGTAAGTAATCAACAGTAAGTATGTGTTCTTGAATAAGTAGTGGGGCTTACGGCTGGGAGATGCTTCGGTTAAGACCGGAAAAGGAATAATTCGTGTGTCCACCTCTTTCTACAGGGACATCACATACAGTATTCGGCCCAGAGGATCCTGCGATCTGCACAGCAGAGTAAGTAATCAACAGTAAGTATGTGTTCTTGAATAAGTAGTGGGGCTTACGGCTGGGAGATGCTTCGGTTAAAACCGGGAAAGGAATGATTCGTGTGTCCACCTCCTTTCATAGGGACATCACATGCGGCGCTCGGCCCAGAGGATCCTGCGATCTACACAGCGGGATAAGTAATCAACAGCATGTATGTGTTCTTGAATAAGAAATGGGGCTTACGGCTTGGGGATACTTCAATTGAGTGCCTGGGTGTGGATTACGGTGACGGTGGTGGGCTCTCGGGGTGATGAGCGTCCGGCATTAACTCTATATATCTTCCCCACACTCTGTAACTTCACTTCAAACGATTTATTGTGCAAACACACCACTTCAGACACGGCACACCCACTCTTAGTGCAAATAGAGCCAGCACTCACCCAACGATGGCTCCGTCCACTTCACACGTTATCACTCCCAGTCCAGATGTATACAATTGATCGAAGTCCCAGATCAGGTCTCTTAACTTCCCTCCGATAGTGATGGCGCGGCCTGGTCTTCACTTGCTTTCCAGAACTCACACTCTTTCTGTCCTGAATATCTCCACTCGATCGCTGATATATCTGTCGCACAGCCAGATAGCCGAAACCCCACAATAGTCCTCAAATACCTCCACACGCCAGCCCAAACGTCCCAGGAATTCACTTCTCCTAGGGGAACACATCCAAAGAGAAGAACCACACACGGGGGCAAGCCAACCAGGAAGAATAGCCGGGAGAACGAACGACCAAATAGAATCTTCGCGTATGGTCTCTGCACTCCTCTTTTTATGTGGTTACTCCGCCTCCATAATCCTCTCACAGATCGCCACATCAAACTCCCCACACCAGATGTCAATCGGTCATTAGCGTTGTTATTGTGACATCGGGCGCAACCCGGAAGTGGACCGGTGTTACCGCGACACCGTCCCGAGGGGAACACAAAATTCCGGCGGGACTTAGTTCCGCTTCTCTTTCGTCACCCCGTGACAACTAACTGACTTGTTCATTTAGAGAATATGCACAGTAAGTCATGGTCATCGATACATATGTAACACTTTACCAACACTGTTACTTTAAACAAAGGACGTGTGTTGCAGTCTGACAATATGTTCTTGTTTCAGTGGGGTCCAATAGTATGAAGTCAATACTATTTTGCATGTTGTGAAATTAATAAAAAAAAATTGTAACAAACAATATGAACACCATAATAAGAGTAAAAAGCCAAATTAAAAAATGCACATGAATTTGAAAATATTTGGTTTGTTCTTTTTGCTTGATTTAACAATCAAGCAAATATTCATTATGAATTGTGGTGCATTTATTTTCATTTCTTCTGTAAATGGCAAACCCTTTGTTTATTTGCATGGTGCTATAGCTGCAAGTCTGATAAATATATATTTTTTGTAAGAAACAATGTATGCGCTTTTCTAACATTACTGTAGAAAGAAAATAATAATAAAAAAGCTTATTTTGAGCTGCTGTCTAACAGTCTCATATGTGAGATCCATCTGCTGGTTCAACACTATTGCTTCTTTTTGCTGAAACCCATTTGTTTTTCCAGGGAAGAGACACTGGCCAATTCCGCACCTTGCTTTGCAACAAAGTCAGAATTCAGAAGCATGCTGTGAACTTTAACTTACTGGAACAATATACACACTGTTGCTGGAGACATCATAACAGCTTGTGTGAATAATTCACACATCATTTAAAATGGGCAAATCAAACAGAATATTACACATCAAAGACCACTTCCTAGAAGGAAAATTTTCATTTTTGTGGACTGGGAGGAGAAAATGAGAGTGGAGACTATATATCTGAGTGGGAAAATTGGAGCACATATATTTATCATTAGAGAAGGATCCAATCCTCAAGGTAACCGAGGTCCAGTTGCTATTGGGTTTACAGAAGCATCTAGATGTGTTCCAATCAAATGAAAGCAAACACATTTAAGAGGAGGGAGGGGTTGATGCCCATTCATTTATGTAAAAGAAGAGCAGGCTTTTATTAAGACCACTGAGCCCACTGCCTTAAATGAGTGCTGGAAGGAAGAAGGGGGCAGTCTGAGGAAGTGCCCAGAGCTCTTCAAACTAAACACGACTAAGAAAACATGATCAGGACGGCTGACACAGACGATGACAGAGAATCTCTTAGCTCTCACTGTGAATTATGCTTCCAATTGTACGCTTAGCAGGACGCATGTACAAACCACCACGAGTCTGTCTAGATTTAATTTCAGCAAAATGAATAGACCTACGATTTCTCATCATCTCTCCTGCTCTCTGTTATGCATCACAGAGCAACACCAAAACTTTGTCTAAACTGTTCTCCCAAACACACAAAGTTTTGCTCTGTTAAATCAGTCGATTGTAGTGCACAAGCAATTGCAGTTTACTACAAAAAGGAAAAGACAGATTATAGATGAAATCTTAAATGATTACACACATAAAGCACATTTCAATTCAAAATTTAATGCTGAATATAATTTATTTTTCTTTACCAGTTACTATGTAATTCGTACTGTATGTAGTTCATTATGTAAAAGAGAGCTTCAGTTTAAGTATTATACCTATAATTTCCCCCCAGATTGGGAAAGAGTTGGTATAATTTAAAATGTGTTTCAATATTACCTATATATGAAATATATGTGTTTATCTACAATGAGGCAACCATCCCTTAAGCCTCAAAGTTTGTTTTCCTGGGAACATGATAAAGAAAACCCAGCCAGGGAACTTGAGCATCACAAAAGAGGCCTTTGGACAGAAACAAAATCAATCTGTTTCTCTCACTTTTTCCATTCCCTTTTTCACTGCTAACCTTGATCCCTCTGTGCATGTGTTGAAGCTGTAGAGAGAAAGAGACATGAGCAGTGAGAGAAAGGCACTGAGAGACTGGAGACCTTAATAGACTTTGAGACAGGTTCCTGTTGCCTATTATGTGATGCAAGCTTCTAGATCCTTAAGCGTGGCTGGCGTCCCTTCAGAATTAACACGATGAGCAAACACGTCCTTTCATGCGGTCAATACACAGACCGACCTGGGCTCTCCTTCCAAAGAATCATGTTGATTTATGTTCTCCTTCATTAAGAGCTGATTTTATTTACCCAAAAAATGTAGAGCGGACATCAGAGCGGGGAAACAACATCTCTTTCAAATGGTTCTAAGACTTTACGATTTAATCAATAACTTTTTTAAATTTTGATGGCATTTTCATACTCATCTGATCAATATGTGTATTGAGCCAATGACTCCCAGGCCAGCGGATGCAAGCTTCCTCAGCTTTACACCGTCTCAGGGATGGAGAATTAGAAATAGTCCTTTTGAAATAGATTTTCATATTTAACAAAAGATTTCTGTCAACTGCCTCGATGAATGACAGTTGTAATTTAGTTATAATAATAAATCCATTTGTGCTGTAATTAGTGCTGGCGGTTGGATTAAATTAAATTGGTTTACATGAGCTTAAAAAGCTTATTTTTATACACAAATAGGACTTATCAATTTATGAAAATATTAAGCGAGATAACCCCAATGGTCAAAGACATCAAAACTTTACAGAATAATACTTTTCTGCTTTGTAAAAAAAAAAGAAAAGAAAAGGGTCTACCCTGTGTAGTGAAATTACATTTATATATTCTTTTAGCAGATGTTTTTTTTTAATCAATAATTATATTTTATTATAATATATATTAACAATTTAAATTAAATAAAATTTATGCATTTAGCAGATGCTTTTATCCAAAGCGACTTACAGTGCATTCAGGCTAACAATTTTTCCTAACATGTGTTCCCTTGTGTTCCCACACAATGCTCTACCACTTGAGCTACAGGAAATAAATACAAATGAGAATAGTACAGAAGCAATTAATCCACAATACCACATTTTCTTGAGGCAAATGGTAAAAAAGTTTAAGGAATTTTATTGATCAAATCTTTTATTTTTTATATGTACAAAAAGCCTAGTTAGTTGGTAAATGTGCCCAGAAGACGAGTGTTGTTGTTGTTTTTTTTAAACTGCAATGGTTTCTGCTGGTTGGCTGAGGAATTATAAATCAAGATTCTTTAAAATGTGTTTTTTTTTCCAATCTCACCTGACCCCCGATGACCAGATGGTGGCGCCATAAAATCACAAGACAGCCTTTTTGAGACTCCAGTCAGACTCTTTGAAGGGGAGCACTTGAGTTGAGTGTAAGTGTAAGTGTGTGTGCATTCATACTCTGAGCCGCAAAACTACTGAGTAGAGAGGCAGAAAACAGCACTCGTTTTCAATTTCCACCAGCAGGCTCAGGAGGTGAGGATGAATAATGGCAGAATTCATCTGTTCAGAAATAAAATCGCACTGCTTCCACCCAGGCTGAGCAAATCTTCTCTACATCTATAACTAGAGAATCCCTGAACATGCATGAGAAATTGTGACAATATATATTTTAACTAGCCTACATAAGAACTCAACAAGGATGTCCTGATGGTTTCGGGCAAGTGCAAGGAGTTTTGGATCAGTTGATATAACTCTCACTTCCTAAATCAGGCAAATGCTGAACTGTAACTATACAGTATATAACACTTTGTGGATCCTGCAGATGTGTTTTATGTGATATGTTAACTGTGATACATTGAATATTGTGATTAATTCTGTTCATTTAAACAAGCCAAGGTCACGTTATCAGGCTGGTTATTAAGATGAGGAGAAAACTGTAAGAATGGCTTTGATGCAGTTCTAGATACCTCCAATACTAATTTGAATCAAAAACAAACAAACAAAAAATTCTAGATGACGTAAATGAAGTTTTCTTTTACAAGTGCTCCAGTGTTTTTTCACAGTCTATACAAGAACAAGATGTGTCAAAACGTGGAAAATATCCCGAGCGTTTCCTGATTTCACAACATTCGAATAGTTTCTCACCTAAACTAAATATTTGGCAATTCAACAAACACTTTATTCAAGAGCTGGATGCAGTGAACTAATCACAGCTCATTGAGAACACATCTGCTTCATTTACATTTATGATCCTATTTCTGCGTATAACACATTTTTAATTCTTAGGCACTGTTAATTCAATCATGTACATAAAGTACATATTTGTATGGTTGTTTTTGCCTCATTCAGGAGGGGATACTCACTCAGACATACACGCTATAACTCACCGGTGATAACTTTTCCACCCACCACAGACATCATTCCCTGTGTCCTGATCCTCGAGACCTCGGGTAAACAGATCTAGTGGCCTTGTACTACATATTAAAATTCACACCACAGAGAAGCCCATCCAAGGAGGAAAGTCCAGTGTTGGCACTCAACTACAAGATTACAAACAATCCACTAACATCTATGATGAGCACAGCTGCTGAATAATTCACCCCCCAACACACTTGACATTGGGAAAGCTATTCGGCTATCAGCAGTGCTAATGGGTTTACCTGATGGCGCCTTGTTCACGTAACCGACATTTCATAGAGTCGTTTTGGCAGGCGCTCGCTCTTGGGCAGTACCGGTAGCTGACATTTTTTTTTTTTTTTTATATCAGCCCTTTGCTATAGAGAAGGCCAGCAAATTCATCCTGCAGCAATTACCATATGTTGTGATTGTGGTTTTGGAACAACACCATGACATCTGTGTTATATTGGTATCAAGGGCACAGTGAAGGAACTTCCACCACCTGCATTCCATATCTACATCTAGTAAGCAGGTGCTCGTAGGACCGGCTGCTGTGTGTGTGTGTGTGTGTGTGTGTGTGTGTCTGTGCATACGCAGGAAGAGAGCGTTCTGGTTCTCCTTGAGCTCTGTGGATATTCAAAGACTTTCAAATTTAGTTTGCAACTAATTATATTGTCAGTTGAAATAAACTTCTCCATCCAGTATACAGCTGATAAAATCTTTGTGTGCATAGAAACCTGTGAAACACTGACTGAAGGAAACACTGACTGAAGGAACAGAAATGTTGTGTAAGGTCCCTGACCTGGCTCTCTTCAGACATCTGGAGAGAATGAGACGCTCACCGCTTGAACACATGAGGGGGCTTTTAAAGGCAATCATAAAAGGAATACCCCTTCACTAATTTATTATGGCTGTCGCAATTAATGAATTAATCTGCTGCATTCATAAAGCATTTGATTACATAAAGCAGTCAAGCGACTGAATAAATTCAGTCATTTAGAAGAACGTGGGCAATGAAATAGGGAGTAATAAATATGTATTTATTGCTTGTAGCGCTGAATTGAGGTGGAGGTGAGCCAGCCCGTTAGACACAATCAAACAATCAGCCCTAACAAGACAAGCCAGGGAGGGCAAAATACACATTAAACATGCCGTCCTAAGAGAGCGGGATATCACAGGCACAGCAAAGCCAATTACGCTCCATTAACCTAATACTGAAAAATTGTACATATAAAATACAGGAATGGCATGCGGTGTTGTTTGATATGTTGGAGAGAGAGAGAGAGAGAGATGCACAGAAAGGCAGTGAGATTCTGGAAGATTTCTGTCACTGATCCAAGCTGACAATCTGTTTTAAAGAAATGTATAATTAGGAAAGCGACCCATTTGGAGAAACACTGCTGGATCTTTAAAAAGGAAGAGACAGGCATTAAACACCCCGACCACAACATAATGTTTTAATAAATGGGAAGAATAAGTCAATTAAAAAGGAGCTATTTAGGTCGGAAAGGAGGAGACAAGCACTGCAGTGTGCAGAAATATAATCAAAATCACATTTTACACGCTCATAAATTTCGACGTGAACACAAGGGGAAAGACAGAGGGCTTGGGAATCTCTATAGTGACAGGATGAATGAAACATTCATGGTCAGGAAGATAAATGAATTATAGTCAGAATTACAGCTTTCCAGTACAGTAATGTAACATTAAAAACATGTGTGCTACTCTTATATACTTATAAGACTCTTTTCCCATCTATCTCTATTGTAACAAATATTGTATTTATGCCTCCAGAAAATGTCAATCATGAACTAAACCAGATGTATTTGGGTAACTGTATATGGGTGTTTCTTTTGACCCTGCATGGGATCTTATTCGTCCGCTAACAACAGTCAGTCATTCTCAACACATCTCAAATCAACTACTGAGTTTTAATAACAGTCTGTGATTGAAATGACATTTATAGCACCTTTTGCATAATTGACCAAATGTATAGCTTAATTGGAAATGACTCTAGTTAAAAATATTCTACTGACACTGTTGAATTTGTTCTCAAGCTCTTCACTGGAACTGTTGTCGTTTTGGTAAACAAGTACTAGAAACAGTTTAGAAACAGGAATATTTAAGGCATAACTGTTTGGCGAGTTGTAATGTTGCCTGTGACAGGCTGAAATATGTGCCCAAAGCTGAAGAAACAGCCTTGTATTTTAAAATATCAGGATAGAGGCAGAGTAAGCAGAATACAATGAATCATGCTAACCTTCTCTGTTTTTCCTCTAATTGACAAGAGAAAACAAGAAGGCAAAATTTTAGAATCCAATTTCTAAATTCTAAAACAAGCAAAAAAAGGCTTGCAAGCAAAATAAGCACTGTTCGCCATCAGAAGATAGTCAGAGTGACTGTCCAATGTAAAGACTAAAACTGGTGAACCTTACATTTTTTATAAAAGAGGCGATTTAGGGAGGGTGAACATCGTCAAAATGCATATTGCATCTTTCAGAGTGAAACAGCACTTGCTTGCATCGAGTGGATTGCTCTTTGAAATGTCTCCATTGTGCGCAGTAGTGCAGTGGGCAATAATTAAATATCAGGTGCATAAGCTGCTCTTTAATTTGACGTGTGCTTCAGGCAATAAATACACATCGAGCGACGGGGAAAGCGTAATTGTAGGGGAATAAAATATCATATCTGGAGTGAGGAAGCGGATCATTGTATCAGGTACATGGTGACAGCTCGTTTGATCATTACGCCGGGCTGAAGAGGTTGGCTAATTAGTTGCCATTAAAGCTCACCCCCTAATCAAGGGTTGCTCTAGCATAAAGAATGTCACTCGCTGCAGATGAATGAACAATTCTGTTAACCCTTTCCTGGCCTTCTCTCAGCTTCCTGCAGCTGGCTGGAAGGTATCACGAATCCCGAGTTCACAGCTGTTCGAATACGATAATTTATTCTTTATCTAATCAGCTGACACTGTAGCAGAAAGATGACACCCAGGGCTGCGAAGAAAAGGGTTGAAGACTACACTGGCCCGAATAGACTTCCTGTAGACACACAGCAGCACAGCTCCAAATATTTACAGAGCTGTGCGGGATGGGATTTGTTCTTTCATATCAAGCACTTCAAAAAAAAAAAGAAAGAAAAAAAAAAAGACGGGATGACATTCTTGCACTCTCAAGAATGGGAACTGCTCTTTAAATGTACTCTTAAAAAATTCAGAGCAGAGCTGGAAGCGCTAGGCCATAATAACATGTGGAGTGAAGGGGTAGAACAGGGGAGATGAAAAAGAATGCTTATCAGACAGCAGCACAAATGCATTATGTCAATAGTGCAGAGCTATGAATTCTTCAGAAAGCAGAAAGTCCCCGGTGAGCACCGAGCCCCTGTCGGTGCAACTTTGGGTGTCTCTCTCTGTGACTTTCAAGGATGGCAGAGAGTGCTCTGTGGAGACACATGCAATATTAGCTGTCAGCCCTGTATAAATAATAAGGCACATAATGCCACATGTGAGCACCACAAGGGCTTTCAACAGGTGCAATGCTCGTCTGCGCATTTCCATTTTGTTCGACAAAGAGAGAGTCTTTACCACCGACTTGCGTCTGAAAGCCTCGCCTGATCATTCTTTTATGGGCCCTCTTACCCAGAATGCACTATAGTCACAGGACCTCATGATAATAGGGTAGTCATGGATAAGGTGAATGGGGGTTGATGGGGTATTTGGGGTGGGGGGGAGCAGACTTCCGAGACAATATATTCAGAGGGGACACCCAGGGGACACAGAGGTCTGCGGAACACACTCCAGTGACCGGATGAGATTGTGATATGTGTGTCTATGTGTATGTGTGGGCTTGTTCGTGAAGTGGCTGTGACCCCAATACCCCTCGGTTGCTACCACCAACAGAAACAGAAGCTGTATGGTCCGTGGATTACAAGTTAAACATACTTTTCAAATTTTTTCTCTTCTGTCTGGTGTATTCCATCTATCCATCCATCCATCCATTCATATGTTTATTTAGCAAACAACAAAGTTGTTCTTGCTATCTGTATATCTACCTATACATCTGTCAAACAGTCAAACAGGCCATCCTGAAATGTTGCAGATCTCAATCAAAGGCCCATTTCAATGACATTTAGACGTCATCTTTTCTTCATTAGATGAATACAGCTGTAGCATCAAAGCTAGAGGGGCTGTTGGTACACTGAGATTTGCACTCATACAGTATGAGACTCATTTTGTTTTTATTATTGTGTTTGCTGTTCCCGTATTGTGTGGGAGGATCTGCAAGTTTCCATCTTTCTGACAGATCCTGTAATGCTAAAACGCAGATTTGTATAAATTAAGACTGCCTGAAAAATTTCATAAATAATGAAATGTGTGCACTATTCTCCCAATCCTGTTTTTTCCTTATAAATAAATTAACAATTGTTTCTCTGGATTGTCACACAAAGGACTCAGACTCCTCTTGCACATTTTGATTCTAAAAACAAAAACAAAAATGCGACATGAACGGAAGGGGTCTGTCTTCCTCCTTGCCTCCTGTTGAAAGGGCAATAATAACTGCACTGTAATAGAAAAGGACAATCAAATAGCCAGAGCTAGAAACTAGTTTACAAATCATTAAGGTTGAGCATAACCTGCAACCTAGGAAGGATTAATGCTATTGGATTGGTTGATAGTGCTTGCAGATGCTGTTTAGGAATAGAGTTACTTCTTGTTAAAGTCTCCTTCAGTAGTAGCAAGGACAGACATGGAAATGAAAAGAGGGAGAGGGAGAGAGGAACTTCACTTTCTCATGTGTAAACAGCGCTATCCCAGGACACATCTTTCATGGCCCTAATTAGAATCTGCCTTTGGCTTTTGGATGAAATGGAGGAATGGAGAGGGAGGTTTATTTTCCAGGCCCAATAACATCTGCAGTACAAACACTCCACCTATCTAACCACAGTGCTGTCAGAGGCTCACAGGCTGAGAGATGGCGCGCACATACACACACACACACACACACACACACACACACACACAAACAGCCGTGTGACATAAGGGCAGAAGCAGAAGCTATTAAAGACCCCTTCTGTAAATGCAGCCAGAAGGTCTTGTATGTCAGAGCAATGCAGATACAACATTTTTCTGACAGGCATCAAAGTCATCTTCAGGGGTGCAGACAGCAGGACAAGCAGGAATGTTGTAACTGAGGAAGCCCTCCAAAAAGACAGGTTAACTAAAAAAGATGAAGGTTTGTTCTGGATATGCTAGTGACATCACTGAACTCAATACAGTATCATTCCTAAAAGGGATACTTCACCTAAAAAAATGAACATTTGGTCACCCTCAGGCCATCCAAGATGTAGAGGAGTTTGTTTCTTCATCAGATTAGGAGAAATTTAGCATTACATTACATTTCTTGGATCACTTGGACACATAGGATACTCTATAGTGAATGGGTGCCGTCAGAATGATAGTTCAAACAGCTGATAAAAACAAAACAATAATCCACAAGTAATCCACACGACTGTAGCTAGAAAGCAGAAAACCAGTGTTTTGAAGAATCTTTAAACCTATATGCTGATTACAATAACCTGCAATTCAATACTAAGAATTTGTTTGATCTTTAAAGACTTTTGGATTTAAATCTATTTCTTGGTCCTTGCTATGCAATAGAAACATATTAGAATTTAAATCTAAAACTGATCTTGTAACTAATTTAATTAATTGTAGCATGTTCCATACAGATAAGACTGTCCGCTGTCACCTGGAGCTCATCTAAAGACTTTAATTACTAATGGATTCAATCAATAATTGTTACGCAAATTCCTCAAGACATTTATCTAACCGACTGAAATATTACTAATAGAATGGACAGTGGGTGGAGTCAGTTCAAGATGAAATGCCAAAATGTCTTGTTCATAGTTAACATTTGCATCCTCATTAAATAATTTGACATCATGCAACCCAACAATGTTTAATATTAATGTGTTTAACACTATGAATATTTGATGAATCGGAAGAAAAATGTAAACACATATCAAATATTCCATACGGGTAAGGTTCTACCCACATATCATTATGTTAATTTTCATATTATTTAAAGGGAGAGTGTTACTTTGATCCTTTTTTTTGCTCCTTTGGCACAGATGTTAAATTGGTAGCAACATTTACATTTACTATAGGTCAAATGCCAGCTAATTAGCTAAATGATACATATCATATAATGTGTCATTAGGGTATGATGTAAATTGACCTAAAGGTCTTAATTAAAACATATTTATTAATACACAGTTTAACCTATACTGTACAATATTAATGCTATTTGCACTCTTAAAAGCCATTTGTTTCTTGTCGTTTGCACTACCATGGTAACTTGCCTTCATATCTCATTCTCAGCCTTGCCCTTTTTTGCACATTTATAACTAAATACTTAATAATGATCTGTACTAAAATGACCACGGGACATTTATACCTATTTTTTTTTGTCCAATGCACCTTCTATATTTGTCGTCCTTGTCATTTGCACTGAGCTGGTCTTTACTTGCTCTACTGCATAATCATGCACTTTATATAGAGCCATAGTAATAATTTACATAATCATAATAATATTATACAGTATACTGTTATTATTGTAGACCCATAATATATAGGCATATTTCTATTTGCACGTCTGGTTAGATGCAGTTTATTGCCTCTGTAGTTGTACTCTGAACAAGATGGGCAATAAAGTTCTAAATGTAATCTAAATGTTCACACAGTCTCTGTTTTTTTTTTTTTCCTCAAAGTTCACTTGTTTCATGAACACAGAGGTAGATTGGCTGTTCAGCTTGGGTGTGTGTGTGTGTGTGTGTGTGGTGTATTGTCTACAGCACGGGTGCACTCATGGGGCTCTTTGAAGGGCTGAGGCAAAGTAATAATTAGGGTGCAATGACCTTCTCATTAGAGCCAGGAGTCCTGATGATTATTTCCCCCCCTTTTCTCTTAACTTGGACCAGCCACAGAGACAGTTTTGGAATATCACAGCAATTCTCTAAGATATTTATTAGAGTCCAAATGACAAAAACATATAGCAAAAACCTTTGAATTACCAACCCGCTAATGTATGCAGGGCCAAATGATTGGCTTGGCTTTTTTTTTTTTTTTTTTTTTTTTTGCCCCCTCTCTCTTGTAGCTTAAATTTTTCATTACAAATTTCCAGAGCTTCAAAGTAGCTTCTCACAGTCTGCCCCCTTTTGTCTCTCCGGCATGACAAAGAACTGTCAAAAACTGTCCCTGTGTTTTTTTACCGTCTCCCCCTCTCTCTTTATTCAACCTTGCATCTAAATGTCTAATAACCATGCTAAATACAGCACATCATCCCCTCATCTGAAGATGGGGGGAAAGAGAGAGAGAGAGAGAGAGAGAGAGAGAGAGAGAGTGGGTGAGAAGAAGAAAAAACAGCAGAAGGCATCTAATAGGGCCTATATTAATCTTGTGCATTGATTTTGTTTTAGTGTGATGTATTCAATGAAAAAAAGATGACTCTACAAGGAGCTCTCATTAAAATCATTAGCAGCTTGATGTTAGCTGAAAACATCTCACTCTTGCACTTAAAAGCACATTTGCAGGTCTGTCTTTAATGTTTTGGAGAATGGTCTTCTCTAAAGAGCAACAAACAGGGCCCACTGGATCTCTTCGGCTGAAGTGTAAAATGTGCGGGACAATGTGTCCCTGTTTTAGCCAAGCTGGACTGTGCCCAAGCTGTCCAGTGCAGGACACAGTGGCTCTACCTGAGTATGGGCAAACAGGAGGTTTTGACACTTTCCGTCCTATCGTAGTTGTCCTGAATGGGTCTGTGGCCGAAATGCTGACTGTGGGGGTTGAATAGGGGGGATTAAAGACACTTGGTTTAAATCCAGGATGTGCCAAAAACAGCATGAAGAAGAACACTGTGCTGCACTAAAACCAAGCTGAAGGAGTGGGCTATTCAATCAAATATTCATTATTGTCTAATTAGTGGGAATTCAATCAAATATTAATTATAGCTTGGGTGTGACACTTCTGTTTGTTTACCATTATCACACTGATCACCAATACATTAAATAAGAATCGAATAAAATTCCATATATGTCTATATATTCAAGACACATTGCAAAGAAAATTAATTTATGAGTAACAAATATTAAAAGCACAATAATGTTCTGGGTACCAGGTAGTTTGTCGTTTAATGTTTTCTAGTAATAATGAAAGGCATAATATACAGTAAAAACAATGACGCTTAAAGTCCATGGAATTCAGAATAAATGAAATAAAAATAAATATTAGGGAATTTTAGATGATTATATTATGCATAAGACTGTTCTAAATATTATATTTGACAGACACACAGATACATAAAATACATTTCTTGTCATCTGGACAAGATTGTTCAAAAAATGATGCCAGATAGACAGAGACCGTGGCTTAGGCATAATGGAATGATGCGCATCATAAAAATGTTACCCACAATTTGCACTCATAAAATGAGGGTACATGTCAAAATGATGATGTACAAACATTCTAAAATCAGTCAAATTCAAATGACATCTGTAACTGCATCAGCATTTTCGGCTGAATGAGCAATTTCGGTCAGAACTGTAAAAAGCTAATTGCTGATCAGACTCATCAAACTCTTCCAATGGATGTAACTTAAGGTCCTTTGAGGCAAAATACAGATGATCTTAATTTCGTAAAAACTGCCCATTAAAAAGTACAAAAATATCAACACATAGATCGACTGACATCAATGAGATCAGCATGCAGCATCATAAAACAAAACCCCCACGCTATTAAGAAATCATCCACATACTTATAAAACCACATAAAGATCGGATGCAAACTTTATAAGACATTTAGCAGAGAAACCGGTTTTGAATTATCCAGTGGTAAAGTGCCATATGTTTTAAATGCACTTGGAGATTTTGAAGATTAAAATGCTTGACTGACGTGCACTGACAGACATCTCCCTCACACATTACCCCTCACTCTTCAAGAACAAACAAAGCCACAGCCGCTAAAATAATTCATCATTAAAACTGTGCTGGACCAATTAAAGCCCAGCTCCCCTTACCTGCTTTCACAGTTAATTAAGAAATTAACCCTCCATTTAGGCTTTGGCACACTGCCGTAAATACTAATAGATGGGGGACTTAAAAATTGTGCCAGTCCTGTAAACATATAGCACCAAATATGCATGACATAGGATTTGATTATTTCTGTTTAAGATGCTGATTGGTGTTGACATGAGGTTAAAATGGAGGGAATTGTTGATTTGGTTTAATCATGATGTGATTGGAAGGAAATTAAACATTTGGGGTTTAAAACATACATAGGACAATCTGTGTTTAAGCGAACTCTTTCTTATTTAGGTCAGCTCATCCAAAGGTGTGGAATGGACAGGCTGATGCTTGAACTGACACCGAATGAGTGATGCACTCTAAAGGAGGAATGCACTTGAGTGTGATCCATTAACTTGGCCTTTTTTGCAGCCTTGAGCCTGATGCACCTGCAAAGCTTCTCCTTATACCAAGTGCTGTATAAATTAATCACATGCAGCCTCATGCACTTTGATGAATTTCCTAATGCACATTAATGAGGGTTGACAGCTGTAACCAAAAGGCAGAATAAATCACAATTTAGGTAAAACCACAGTGTATCTGGAAGACATTTGTACTATGTCTCTCATGCATGCCATGCCATAAACCTCCTTTTTATGATTTTTAAACTTCTGAAACCGTTTCGATACTGCTTGTGAATTGGTGGTCTGAATCAGACTCGTTCGGGGAAGTTACTGTGTTAACAGCTAACTCCCTCGTTGAACCACAAGCAATGTTTTGCATTTGTTCAATTCAAAATGAAATGGGAATCGTAACTATGATGTATATTTTAGATTTGTGAAAAATAAGGCTATTTGCTGACCAGGGTTTCTGTAGGTTTGACTTGACTTGACTTTTTTAAGACCAGCCACAGAAAATGTAAGGAGTAAGTTTAAGGGTACAGGATACATTTTCTTTAAATGTAAATGCCTAGAGCAGACAATGAGATTCGATTACTTTTGAAAAATACATAGCTTAACTAGACTATAGAAATCAATTTTACTGTACCCTCAGACAAAGCTGTAAAAAGTGTTGTTCTTCCTTAGCATTTTAGTCTTGTTTTTCAGTGCGAAAGATTCTTAATCATGATTCAATTATTTAAGAAGCAAAATGACTGAATAAATGAAGTCTTGTCTCCCAAGAAATTGGTCAAAATAAAGTGAGTTTATGATTAAAACAACAACAAATATCTGCCAATGGCCTTTAAAAAAAAAAAAAGAACAAATTTCAAAGTGAAAACCCGCATGTCTTGGTTTAAGGATGTTTAGATATTTGCACTAGAAAACAAGACAAAATACTGAGGAAGGTTCATTTTTTGCAGCATTTCATGTCATGACTTCATCAACTGAAAGACTTTTATTTTAAAAGCCTTAATATGTGAAAGGGTGAATATAGAAAAACCTTTTTAATACCCACAGAAACACTGCTGGCTGTTATATGACAATGTGTAATTAAAGATACATATCTGTTCTAATAAATAATGGTAGATTATATTAAAAATATAAATATTAAAATATCAAAATGGGTGATGTGTTCAAGTATAATCAACACAGCACAGCAGAGACACACTGATTTGACACAAATACAATTAGCACCACTGGAGTGACAGCATCAAATTAGAAAATTAATTTATATTAAATGCATCAAGAAAAACTCACAAGTTTATGCATAAATGAAATTGTTGTGTGTCTACGCTAAAATCTGTGTACATTGCTCATAGGCTAAAATTACTTTGTAGACTTTGTACTCAAAATCCCACCATAAACAAAGCATTCTTAAAAGTATAAATACACAGCGAAATATCTCATTAAGATCATTAAATGACCTTCATCAGTGTTAATAAAGCACTGAATACAGCTGCACTGTGGCTGATTCTACTATTCATCTTAGGCCTGTAATGACATTTCTCAGCTGTCAGAAGCAGTGGGGGGGTTGCTTGTGAGGACTGGGGTGAACTGAGCCCCTAAAGGCTGCACAAGACATTTTTCAGCGTGTTTGAGGCTGTTTATACTAAAAACACACATATAACACAAACCAGTAAATATGGTTACAATATACTGAATGTCAGCCCACTAAGAGGAGGCTTGTGACCTTCCTGGTTCCAGAGCAAGCCCATATTTCTCCTTCCCAATAAAAGGCTTTAAAGGGATCCTAAAGATTTAATTAAGATGTCAGCTGGCGTGGGTCACTCCTAGTGCAGTATCACAGACTGGAAGATATACTGTACCACTACAAAGGGCCAGGCTGAAGCTAAGTGGCCTGGCAGAGCTGTGCCGGAATGCAGGATTCCTGATTTACAATGGGAGCCTCACTGTAAAACACTAGCAGTTTAAATACATTTGCAAAGTAGACAGAGCTCAGGCCAAAAAGGGACCCGGGACAGTTGTAATTATTCGGATTGAGGAATATCAGTCTGAGAAATAGATGTAGAACAGTCTAAACAATTTGATACAGTACAACAGTTAAATCTGTTTGGCTGAGTAGCATTCCAAGAGCATCAATATACAGTCCAACAACATTGGAATTTTACACACAGAACACGTTTCTGCATTCCACTGCACTGCTTTTCCATTGATTTTTGACATCTCGAACATGGTTGTGACATCTTTGCCAGATCTGACATCTGACTTCAAAGGTAAATGGCAAAGGTGAGTGATTAATTCAATCAATTTGTTTAAAAAAATGATGATTTAATCAGGAATGAAACAAATAACAGCCATTAAGAGTAAGTCATTGCACTGTATAATCAATTGATTCTTTCAAAACTATGTTTTCAGGAAACACGCAACAGTTCTGCTGTGGCGTCATTTGGAAGTTGAGCAAAAACAGATTAAAAATTCACTTTCAAAATATCAAATAGCAAGTCCTCATCCAAGACGTTTTCATAATGCAAAACAAAGTAGTGACAGGCCACAAAAGGGTAAAGAATGCTTTTCTCACTGTCTGTCATCCTGTTATTTCGAAAGCCTTTTTGCATCTCACAACAGATGAGATTTTGAAGGGCACTTAAGGGGCTTCTTTGGGGGCTCAGTAAGAGGAGGGTGGGCATACCGAGTGACAGTGGGCCAACAGTGAGTCTCTTTAACGCTCTGGAACTAACCGGCCTTCATGTGCACTAAAAGAGCCCTGTCACAACCCCTAGCCTAAAGCAGCCCCGCGGCTCATGGGACAAATATCAAAAAATAAGCCTCCACGTGGCCTGACAAGAACTTGTCTTAGTTGATCAGGTAAGACAGCACTGTATGAGCATCTCTGACAAACCACAAGGGCCAGAATTTCTAACATCTAAGATCTGCCTCTCATGCTACTGTAAATCTCATCCAATTATTTAAAACTACATGTGACATTTTTTATCCATTCACATGAGAAATTATAAATGAGTGTTTTTTTCTTCTACTTTTTTTTTTCTCTGAGAGTGTGCTGTTGGGGGGCCTCTGTGCAGTTTATGTTGTTGTTTTTTTCTTCTTCTTTTTGGAAAGTCTTATTAAAAAACTAAAACAATCAACGACTTCTTGAAAAAAGTCCTGTAAAGAAGACATGGTGAGTTTCACCTTTTTCTCACATACAGCAATGAATTAGGAAGATGTGGAAGAGCCATGGGCCATGCATGTCTCCCTTAATCTTCCTCCACATGCGTCCAACCGAGTGAAGACCGATGCCTTTGTTAAATATTCATCAGTGGCTGTCAATAATTAACTGCTCATTATATGAACTCAACAAGGATTCTCATTTTAAAATTAATGTGCTGCTAATGCACATAGTAAAACGGCACTCTTAAGAGCCGGAAACCTACCATGAAAGTGTGATCCTCACTATTCTTCCACAGCTGTAGAGAGAACAGAGAGCTTTGTCTTCAATCAAAAATTTAAAGCGCTTGTCCCCGCTCCTCAGAATTCGATCTGTTGGTTTTGTATTCTTTAACTGAACAAGACATTTCAACTACGGCAATAGAAAATGGAGCTTGTTAATTCTGCTTCTTTTAAAGAGAAACTTTAAAAGAACAACTTTCCGAACGCGTATCCTTCTGAGAGCGGAGCATAATGACTCGAGAAAGAAATTTGTTCGGATTTGTCATAGACGCATTGTAAAATCAGCAGTGAGTTTTTCACAGGAGTGAGGAAGCTGTCCCGAGGCGAAAGCAATGCAAAAGCAGCTGTAATCAACTACATCAAAGAGAAACTCACTGTTTCTGCTCTGAGAAACTTTGAGGCGTAACCATAGATGGAGGATTTTCTGTTCTTCATTCTTGTTGTTCTGATTTACAGCAGGAAATCCCTCACTGAGCTGAGAGCTGATCTGTTGATTGTGTGTGTGTATGTGTGTGTGTGTATTGTTTTAGGCCAAGACATTGCAAGTAAACAGAAGCAAGCTGTACACACTCGCAAACGTACACATATTCATACTGCACAGCTTTGTTATTTCCATTGTTTTACCCCATTTGTATAATTAGGCAACTAAATTACTCACATCAAAGACGCCCGCCTCTAATAGACACCCGCATCTGAGGACCATGGAAAGCTGCCTGGCTCTTCTCCTACTAAAAGATGCTAGCCTTGATTAGCATGTTATTATAAGTGCTTAAAGCAAAGGAGGCTGTACACACTCACACATTCACTCTGGCACTTCTGCCTAGAATAACATTTTCTCTCTGTCTGTCAACAGCTTCCTGTCTTCCTTGTGGGCCACGTCTCATTTTAACACTTTAGATTATAAACCCACAGGAATCAATATGTTGTTGAGTGTGTTCAGCATTGTTCTTTCCCGACAAGGTTTTAGGAGTAGTACAGTGTTAAATTAAGCAACGACAATAAGTAAGTCTCACAATCAGACTGCTGACACTTAGCAATACAAGCTTTTTAACAGCACAGATTCTGCCTTACTCTCTCCTTGTGTCTCAGACTCAAATCCCATTGTCACTGTAAATAAAATGTCATGAATATTGTAGATTTTCAAGTAATGCATCTCAGTACAGCTTTTGAGCTATAAAAAAAATACGCACAGAGTAAGTTGTATTAATGTTTTTTTTTTCTAGTTTAAACTATCACACACAGGAAAAAAAAAATCCCTGCATGCACTAGGGCATGAATAATTAATATGGTTACATTGTTTAACTGTCTGCTACTTCTATTTACATGATTGTTGAATTAGTTGTCATGTTTAATATCTTATTCCCTTTTTATGTCAGGAGACATTCATTCTTCTACTTCAGAAAGATCAGTTATTTTATTGTTACCCCCGTCATCTGTCATGTGCCATGTGTTTAGTCTCATGAATGTTTATATGATGAATATTCATGTGTTGTTGTAAGCCGTTCAAGATGACAAGCACATGATACAGTATGTGCTCGATATGTAAGTTTAGTACAGGAAATATGTACTGTATCATAATATTAAACAACTCAAATCAATGTTATTGTAAATGTATCAATGTAAAAAAAGAGTCAAAAATGTGTAAAGAACTCTTTTTGAGAGTATACAACTAGAAAGAGTTACTCAACGTTAAGTTCATTCAGGACACCTTGAGGTAAAAGAAACTGACTGAAAAAGCCATGCAATATTTTATTTATTTAAATATTTTGAATTTCAGTTACTTATAGCAGCCGTACTAGTTTTCTGGATGTTCTGAATATCTGCTGTTTCCCTGTCCTACACTAAAGTGCTGAATTTGCTAGTCCCCTGACATTGAGGTGAACAAAGATGGCCACGCAGTACTAAGTAATGAGAGAAAGACTTGTCAAAGACCGTTTGCAGCAACTTGAGTGACAAAACCAACGCTGCCTCTGCCATCAATTTAATGGCAATTACTATTTAATGTATTTTACTTAAGAGCATATGCAAAATTAAGAGTAAGTCACAAAAAACACATTTTATGTGGTATTTAAAGAATAATATGCATAATATATTGGGCTGTTAATATTTATGAACTGGAACCTTAAGTATTGCTTGTCTTAGTCTACACTTTCACTGAAAGCTTTGACTTCATGTTCTCAATTAATAAAGTTAAAAAGGGGGGTTGAAGCTTTCTTCAGGTTCAACTTATCAAGTGTCTTTTAGACCTACATATTAGAATGAAACACGTCAGCGTATCACTGTTTGAATTAACATGTCTGTTGAAGCCATATAATTTTAAACATTGTAAAAAGCTTATGATTTTTTTTCCCCAAAATAGATTAACAGTAAGTTCTTGTACTATATATAGGGAAAAACTGTAAAATATCTAACCAGACATTTCATGTAATTTTACAGTAATATGCTGTTAATTGTACAGATTTTAGAATTTAAAAAGAAAAGAAATCGATTTATTTTTTACAGTCAAAAATTCCCTGCATGACACTCCACATTTGAAAGTTTTTTGTTTAAATAATGTTTATTGATAAACTATTATTATGGTGGTTGTCATACCTGTTTGCATTCAAATTTTCGCTCTTATTTTTTGGGTAAGAACTACAGATTTGTTTTTACAGTGTAGCCTTGTGGGCAGTGCTCTGCTGGCTCCTCTCTGGCTTGCACTTTCCTATCAAAAATGAAGGCATTCAAATAAGTAAGTTGGCAGTTAGCATGTAATGAAGTCTAATATTATTTTACCAACTCCATGCTGTGTAAAATGACAACTATTATGATATATATGACAATACTATGGTAATAAGAACATGTCATGACCATTATCTAAATATATCCCAAAATTAAATGTCAAATTTTGTATTTTAATCAAATTTTAATTTAATTTATATATATATATATATATATATATATATATATATATCAGCAAAAATGACAAGAGATGACACTTAGATAACACTTGAGGATGAGAAACATATTTTTTACCAAAAGAAACATAGAATAAAGTTTATTCTTCTGGAGCCTCAGAAAGATCAAATCAATGTCTAAGAGAGGGAAAGGGACTAAGGTTAAGGGATAAAGAAATTCAGCCTATTTTATTAGCATGTATCCCCCAGGGAACCTGGAGAGTCCATGGACTGTCAGGACCTATTAAACATGTAATTCTGATTGAGGAAAACTTTGTACATAGACAGCCTGAGCAACGTGTTATTAAAAATATGAGCATGGCCGTGGAAAATAAATAAATAAATAAGAAATACTGATTAAATTTTAAGCAGTCGACGGGCCAATATTTTGCCTGAGGCGTATTTGTCAGTTTCAAAGGGTGTTTTTATTAATTTTGTATTTTGCATTTTGTTAGTGGAAAGAGCCCGCTCCACTGGGAACGCCACAAGCTATAGACAGCAGAGCCTATAGGAGAGAGAGCAGAGAGAGAGCAGAGAATGTCAAACAGCAGAAAACACACTCAAAGAGTCAAATCAAACCTGGGTCCTCCTGAGGTAAGACCCCCACAAAACACACACACATACACAAACAAGAGGGGCAATTTAAGCATATTACACAAGCACACAGAATCATAATGATGCTTAATTGTAAAAAATGTTTCTACACTATGCTCACCCCTCCTATTTATCATTCGAGTGATCATAGCATTATTTAATGCATGTATAGAAACTAAATATTTACAATCTGGGTATTCAGTACATACTTAAATTACATGCAAAATTACTTTAAGTGAACAGAATCACCACAAAACGAAGAGATTTTTTAAGTCCCTCATAGCTGTAAGACACTGACAAACACATTTCTCAAGTGCGTCCACCAATCATGAATTGTCAAGGGCTTGAAAAAAAGAAAAAAAAATCTAGGCCAAATATATGAATTATAAATCTTTAAAAAAAAAAATTATGCACCATAAAACACGAGCTTGAAGCGTGCAAAAACTATGTGAACGACCAAAAATATAAACATGACAAAATAATTTAGCTCTGACACATCAACAAGTGATTTCAATAAGAAACAAAATGCATATTAACACATTTTAATAATTTTCATTAAAGTGTCATAATATAATATAATATAATATAATATAATATAATATAATATAACATAATATAATATAATAATTTTCAATATATTGAGGGCTCATGCATTCAGACAGCTTTAAACTGAACTGAGCACTGAGTAAAGAAGACCTGCCCCTTGGGCTACAATTCACAGAAAGCTTTACCTGCTACTGGCTCAGTCTGGCCTGAAGACTGAAGACAATGCAAAACTATTCCCACCTGTGTGTGAGTGACTCTTGTTTCTGCGTGTGTGTTCTTATTAACTGCAGTCCCCTCTTGTGATGCAGAGATGACTTCTTACCCAGAGTCAGTGAGTGGTCATGAGTAAATGGACACATACACACCTTAGATGCCTAAACTCAAATCAAACCAAGAGCCCTCAGTTTGAGTCCTCAGAAGACATCAGACAAGTACTGCGAGATCCTCCAATCGTTTTGTTTGGTTACCCACTGAGCCACTCACATTATCTACATACCACATGTAAATGATGACATGCTAATACGCCACCTTCTCCCAAGCCCTCATAATTACCTCTATTTCCGTATTAAAAGGTAAAATACCCTGGCACGCTCTCTCTAAATGGGTCCTATTAACAAAATGCATCACACATTCAAATTCAATTTACATTATAAACCTTCATAGCACATTTGTACCAGCGCTGCATGTCAGAATGACTCACTGAGGAGACGCCACTTTGTTGTGCAGTAGAGGAGGAGTTAATTAGCCAATCGGATGCAATGCGTTAAAAGAGAGAGAGAGATAAACCAAGTACTTGGATAATCATGCTTTCCTATTATTTATTTCATTATTTGTTGACAACGTTGAGCTTTTGAAGTCTGAGCTGTCAAAGATGCAACCTGACACACGCCTGAGCTTATAGGAATGCATAAGGAGAGGGAGCTTTGTTCATTACGCTTAATTCTGAATAAATCTCATAGAAACCACCAAATTACATTTAAGTGATGTGTTCAAAGCAGCTCAGTTAAAAGAACTTTTGAGAGCAGGCCTCGCCTCTCGCTTTCTTTTCTCTTTTCTACCCGCTTTCAAGCAGGCACGTTCCTTCGATCGCATTGCTAGCGGGGCAGGCTAACTGTGCAGATTAATTTAGATGGGTATGAGGGATGATTTGTACGGACGGGATTGAGCTACGCGTATTAAACACTGGAGAAATTAAAGAAGCCGTCTGAAAGACTGCCTGTTTTATGCCAACACACTAATCAGTAATTAGTGCCGTATGTGTCCTAATACACGGCCCTCCGCAGTACTGAATTCATGCATTTTGTGAAAGAGAGGATGGAAAGATCCTGAGTTTGGCAGGTCTTTCATCATTACCAATATTTGTGTCTCAACCTCTGAGTCTGATTTGTGGTTATTTAATGATTTTGATGGCATCGTTGCGTGTGTTACTCTGCCATGATTGCCTGGAAAGAGAGAAAGAGAGAGAGCGTGCAATAAGAAGCAACAATCAAAACCGTTTCTGAATATGCAATAAATGAAAGGAGTGTAAAAAAATGTTTTTTAAAAGACTTGTGACCGTTAGATCATATATCTGTGAATGCAGAATTACTCAAGAAACAGAAATACTGACTTTACTTCCTAGCAGAGGTTTTCAAAATGTTGTCTCCTTAAATTTGTCATGCCTCTCTACCAAATGTGATGCAGACCTCAGGGGAAATTACTCTAGTTCATACGCACTAGACTAGAGATCTGCCAATTTGCTGGTCCTAGTGGTACACAGGACGACTTAAAATGTAATTATTTATTTTATAATTTTATATTTTATATTATATTTTATAGCTGTATGTCAAACAATCAGCATTATAACCAAGCCACACTTGCTGTGTCTTTGCTTTTTAAAGAGCCAACACAAGTGTGATCACCTTCCACAATCTAGCACTCAGACTGACCTGACCATTCAGCCCACATTTTGTGGGTGTTTCTGTCTATGTCTGATTTGCATCATTCCTTTAGTGAATCGAAACACTGAAAGCATGTGGAAAATATTCTGTACTATCAGTGGGCGAAATTCATTCAAAGTAGTGAACTGCCCCTGTAGTGTTTTCAACTGATTAAAACATAATTCTGATAAAGACAATTAAACAAATTTGCTATCTGCAACTTACTTGCTAACGGCATTGGTATAGATGACATTAGGGTAACTGAGACCAGATGTTGTAGTGAAGCTGTTATGCACAGTATGCATAAAAGTGAAAAGAGAGATTTTATCAGAGCACTCATGCTTAGGATTTCAGTTTAATGCATTCTGCTGCAAAACACCGTTGTTCAGTATGATTAATTCAGGAGGATGTTAACAATAACATGAGAGACAATGCTGCGGGTAAAAGAGAAATGAATAAACCATGTGAATATCTCTTAAACATTGATAACGCTCTAACGCCCCGTTACATTGCTAAGATTTCAAGGATCATATGTCCCAGAGCAGCAGAGAGAACTGGAAAGCCCAACAAGTGTACAAAAGAGAGAATGTACGGTATTTGGGGTTTGAATTTGATACGTGCTATATTTAACCCTGAAGAGAGAGGAGATGAACTTGAAAAACACACACGGTGCAAACAATTATATTCCCTAGCCCTCACTCTCTCTCTCTCTCTCTCTCTACACACACACACACACACACACAGGTTTGTTTTTGGGAAAAGCAAAGTAGGGACATCCCATAGGCGTAATCATTTTAATACTGTACAAACTGTATATTCTATGGCCCTACACCAACCCTACACCTAACCCTAACCCTCACAGGAAACTTTGTGCATTTTTACTTTCTCAAAAAAAACTCATTCTGTATGGTTTATAAGCGTTTTGAAAAATGGGGACATGGGTTATGTCCTCATAAGTCACTCTCTCCTTGTAATACATGTGTCATATCCATGTCATTATACAGAGTTGTGTCCTATTAGGGCTGTCACGATAACAAATTTTGCTTTGTCCAGGAAATTATTGCAATAAACGATAATATTGTCGTTCTAAGACCAGTTTCAACTAATATAATGATAATGGCATAATAATGCAGGTACACCTTTTCAAAGATCAATAAACTTATTTTATTTTATGGTATGGCTTAAAATTAATTAGTTTTCTAGGCTATATTTTTTATGTTTATATGCCAGTTAGGGATGCTCATATTGACCGTTTAAGCATTAACCAAAAGTAATTTTGACCGATGAAGGTTCACATATCACGCCTTTTTTTTTTTTTGCTCAAGTTCGTTATTTTAAATGCGGTATGCGCGCTCATAATGAAAGCACGAAACGCACTCGTTTTTTCCAGGCACGTCTGCACCGCATCAAGTTAAAAACAACAGCTTTTCAGAGTGACACAAGCGCACCAGGTCATGTGAAAAGAATCAACTCAATCGGCTTCCTGAGTTTTTTACTGTTCTTCGAAAATAAATCTTGTAGCAGAGTTACAGCATGGGTTTTTCGGTGGTGGAAATCCATTGCTGAAATTTCCTTGTTGAAACGGAGATCGCAGCTGAAGGATGCTTAGCAACGACAGATGCCTCAGGAGGGCAACCTCCCGAGCGCTTTGGAAAGAAGGAGAAAATGATGCACACGGTGTGTGTGTGTTGGTGTATGTGTGTGAAATCACTGGTTGTGTTGACACACACAACCACACGCCTACAAACATTTAGCTGAGCAAGCCAAATGAAGCGAGCGAAAAGTAGGCCCATCTCGAGGGAAAGTGCAACGAAGTTACTTGCAAAATATGCTACGCAGTATTAAAATAAAGCAGTAGTTCAGACTAACCCCACATCGTGACATGTTACATTTCTTAAATAAAAATTGAAAAAAGAAATTATCGCGGCCGAAAAAATTATTGAGCTCTTTTTTTTTATCGCGCAATTAATTGATTTATCGACTATCGCGACAGGCCTAGTCCTGATATGTCACAATACAAGAGCACACACACACAGAGAGTCTGATTCACACATAAAAAGAACTTGAAATTCTCTTCCATATCAAAACAGCATGTCTCTCCACATGCCCTCTTTATATGGATACATGCATGCCGTTTTACTGCATGTTCCACTTGTTGTCACACTGATGGATGGTGACTATCAGCTCTGTTTGTGACTGGTGTACTTCATTATGAACCAGAAACTTGTCTTGTCAAAAATACGCAAATGAATATGTGAGTGTGTGAGAGAGAAAGATTACACTCTCCATCCCCAGAGAAAGACAACAACCAGCTTTCAAGCTGCTAAACAGGATGCTTTACAAATAGATTTAAACAATCCATTATTCACTCATTCTTTGTTCAGTGCAAACAGTTTACACTGTGTCATATCACAATAACTATTGTTGACTGACAAAAAAGATTAATTGATTCCTGGCAGCAATGCAAGACGAAACCATAGCAGGCAATTAAGATTAGGCTGTGCAAAGATTATCAAATAATGACGAGGGGGCATTAATGACAGATTAATAGTTTAAATGAGTTATGGTTGTGGCTTCAAATACAGTATTTATGGCTGATAGAACGCATACATACAGGGCGATTTCAAGCATGACTAAGTGATTTCCCTCACATTATCAGTCATACATCAGTAAGCCTGAGTAGGAGGAGGAGGGGAGACAAAGAACAGACGGATGAAGGTAAGACCTTTAGAAGTTAATGAGCTTGACATTCTGAATCATGTAAACAAGCAAAACTCCAGACACTCTAGAATGTGCATCTATCCACAGATGCTGACAGGCTTTTAATTTTGCATACTGTACCAAAATTCAGTGTAAATACTGATTTTGAATATATACAAACTATGTGAAATATTTTGTTGTAGATCTGCAGCCTAACTGGTGGAACAAAGATTCTATCAATAGACTCCAAGAAAACAAAAACTGACAGAATTCACATCAAAAGTGTTGAAACTAGTTAAAGTGACGTGACAGCCAAGTACAGTATGGTGACCCATATTTAGAAATTGCGCTCTACATTTAACCCACCCAAAGTGCACACACACGGCAGTGAAAACACACACACACCATGAACACACACCCGGAGCAGTGGGCAGCTATTTATGCTGCGCTGCCTGGGGAGCAGTTGGGGGTTCGGTGCCTTGCTCAAGGGCACCTAAGTCGTGGTATTGCCGGCCTGAATCAGAAAAAAAATGAATCAGAAAATGCATTTAAAAATGGTTTTAAATTCAATTTTAAATGTAAGTAGGGGTAGGTTTATGGTTAGGAAACCCTACATTTCTGATTGTGTTGACTGATTTATGGTAGTTTATGAAGTTGTAAAGCTCTAATCAAAGCTATAATAAGAATAAAATGTAGCTTTTTAACCTCATGAGTTGGGGTCGACCGATATTGGTTTTTTGACAGACAATGTTGATATCTTCGAAAGCAGGGGGTTCCCGAAAGACGAAAAAATAAATAAATAAATAAAAACATTTAAAAAATTTGAAATCATTTGACAATGGATTAAAAAAAAATACTTATACTTCAAAATATTATTCTATAATATACTAAAGTATTTTTCACAAATAAATATTTAATAAAAATATAATAAAAAGGGAGTAAACACTGTGATCAACGGGGCAATCAGTATTCTGGGAAGTTTGAGTGGATTGGGAATTATATTTTTCAAATAAAGCAAGGGTAACACTCATTTTACATGCATCACACAGAGAAAATGACCGAATACAACAGTGGGCAAATGCATAAAACATAGCATAATTTGAAATCATGAGTTTAAATTTTAAAGCATTCAATTCATATGGACCGACCGTCACACAGAGAATACGCGATCATGCTGGATAAAAATGCACACATCACAATTTCTCACAGCTGGATTCGACTAAGTTTGGCTTCTGAAATTAAATACGCATTAGTCATTTAAATATTTGTTTAAATTATATGAATGCGTATTTGCTTCATGCTAGTGGCAAACGAGAAAGTATTATAATGTTTGCATTTCTATTACTAATAACCCTTGTCAAAAAATCCTAAAGGATTCCAATAAGAAAACTGTACAGGATTCTAATTGGATTTTCTATCATATTTTGGAACCGTTCCTATAGGATTCTGATAGGAATATTCTTGTAGGACAAGACATAAATATCCTGTAGGATCAGTCCTATAGGATTTTAATGGGATCCAGTTGGGTGACTGTTTATATGGGATTTTTTTTTTATTCTAAAAAGGTACACTTTTCCATTGTATTTGTTTTATGAACAAATAGTACTTGCAGTTTGCCTAAACTCACCCTGATGTAGACATTGTTTATTGTATGTTACATGACCTTCAGTAACATTGTAAAAAACATGAGCAGCATACAGCATTAGTACGAAAAATTTCTAAGGCCCTGATAATGGATTGATCACACACACACACACACACACACACACACACACACACACACACACACACACACACACACACACAATATGTAGCACTTGTGCTTCCAATGTAAATATACACTAAACCAGTTCTAGACCCAAAGGGAGGAACATATCTAGAGTGACGAGGAACATATAAAGTGTATACAAGAGACCAGAAGTTGTATATAAAAATAACACTTTACTGTAACAATAATAATAATAGCGAATACAATCACATCACAACACAACACAGAACAATAAAACATTAAAAAATATGTAGAATTTGATATTGTAAATCATTATAATACACCTCAAAGGGAATTTAAACTGTTCATTTAATGTAATAAAGTACTATTTGTGGGTAATGTAAAAACAGAGAAAAAAAACGAAAAGAAAAATATTGTATCAAATATATTCCAAAGCAATCACTAATGCTCTGTCAATTGAACATATGCACGATTACTTCCTGTCATTTCCAGTCAGTTGTACTGTGCTTTAAGGGGAGAGCCCTTTTCTCAGCTTCTCTAATAAAATCTATTCACAATTTGAAGAAAATCTTTGTTTATCTAAGAGGATGAAACGTCCACATTTACCATTAAATGTTTTTAGTGTTAAATATTACGCAGGTAAATCTGCTAAATTGTTCTGGACTCATTGCTTCGATTGACAGTAATAACGGAAGACAAGCCAAATTCAAATTCATTATGTGATTTGAACTAAATTCAGATTAACAAAACTACAACAGTAACAAGTCTTTGTTAACTGAATATATTTAGCAGCTTTTACAGTTAAAGATAAAATTAAAAAAATTGATTTACTAAATTAAATCTGAAAATATACAAAAATATTTAATGCATTATTTAATTGTTATACCATTAATATTTAACTTATTTAATTTGTAGTTAACTAGTTAATTATTTAAATAATTCTCCCTTATACACTGTTAGCGTTGGGACATTTTTTTTATTTTTATTAAATGATATTAGACTTTTTGATTCCTGCACTTGCTATACTTTATACTTCAGTACAAAAAAAGTACACAAATTTGGAGTCAAAATCTTTAAAGTGAATTTTACTGCACAGCTACAGAGTTGAGCGGGCAAATATTATAAGGGTTTAAAAAATGTTCATGACTAAGTAAGAAGGTAATCAGAGCATTGTGATGTCATTTGGGAGATAGCATCACTCATGTTAGCCTACACCTAAGCCAGTGGTTCTCAAAGTGTGCTACAAGACCCTCTAGCTGAATCACTAATTTAATTATAAATTAATGTTAAAGCACAATACTTTTGAACTTAAATGCAAAAATAACTAAACTCAAATAAAGATTAAGTCCAACACAGTTTTTATTTAACTTTTAGGTACAACACATTTTAATTTAATCATTATTTCAGTTTTTTTTATTTTATTTACCTGTTTGTAAGCACAGTGTAGTGTTAATGTTAATGTTCAAAATGTATATTAACAATGTTAAAGTGGCTGACAACAGTAAATATAATAATAGTTACGCCTACTACGCTACTGAATTTTAATGCATATAATTGGTATAAAATTTTGAGAACCACTGGCCTATAAACAGTTACTATAGTGTTTAGTTTTCAGCATTTCAATGTAGTTACGTGTCTAGGTAATCGCCTGGGAATACTAGGCTTGGCATGTACAATTATGTGTTGTTAACATAAAACTGTGTGTAAATGCCATCATCTATCATTATTGTAATGCTATCATTATTTATGAAGATGAAGGTTTTTTTTCTGACAAGAATTAGACAGGAGATGTTTCTGTACCTGTATAAACCACAACATTAAATCAGCTTTACC